>NC_143523.1:16449369-16751100 GCF_031878675.1 Megascapheus bottae
AGGGGATCATGGTAGAAAGGCTTGGTAAGTTGCTTAACTCAGGGTGGTCAAGAAGCAGAGAGCAAGAGAGAGCATACCTGCCTGGTGGATATCATCTGTTTCAGCCTCATCCAGGCTCTCCACCTATTGGACAGCTGTGCCTACCTTCAGGGTATGTTTCTCCACTTCTGTTGCTGCTTAATATGTTAATTGTCACTGGACAACCCCCCACAGACACAGCCAGAAGTGTGTCCTAGGCATTTTTTTGTATGTTTGTTTTTTGGTAGGTTTTGGTAGGACTTGAACTCTGGGTCTGGGTATTGTCCCTGAGCTCTTCAGCTCAAGGCTACCACCCTACCCCTTGAGCCACAGTGCCACTTCCCATTTTCTGGTGGTTAATTGGAGCTGAGTCTCACGGATGTTAGTGCCTGAGCTTACTTTGAACCGCTATCCTCAGATCTCAGCCTTTGAAGTAGCTAGGATTATAGATGTGAACCACTGTACCCGGCTCTCGTAGGCATTTCTTAATTCAACCAAACTGACGATCTGAATTAAACATCATAGTCAGGGACCTTAGCTACTTAGAGCTATCAAGGTTGTAAGAAATTATTTAGCTAAACCACTTATTTCATAAGAAAGGAAGCCTAAACCATGGAAGTTAAATTACTGGCATAAAAAAGTGCAAGGATTAAAATTCATGGGAGAATGAGTTGTAATGTAGTATTATGTACATGTGTACATAAATAAATTGCCATAAATTGATATGGTCACACAGTAATATTGCATAGTGGATGAAGAAATTAAGTTTCTCAATTAAGGAATGTAATAAACTACCAATGTTTCTCAAATTTGGCTGCATATTAAAATCTGCTGTGGTTATTAAAAAATGGTTACTCAGGATTGCAATCCATATGTTATAATTTAATTGGTATGTGGGTAGCCTCTTTTTTGATACTAATCTTGGAGGTAGTGATTTATTGAGCAATGTTTAGTTTATAGTTTAATAAACTTATACAGTATTAGTTAGGCTTTATCCTTTCTCAGCAACCAGGAATAAGTTTTATAACCTCTGAATCAAATAGCTTATATATCTTTATTATTAAAAATAATTTTTACCATTACTTCAATTATTTTCTATCTTCAACATGGATTTGAAATCAAGCTCAAATCTTTTTCTTCAAAAATCTCTTTCTTTTGAAAAAAAAGTCCTTTTTGCAAAATTTCTTTCAGATATGCATGAAGATATTCAATTGAAAAAGAGAATTAGTAGCTGCCTGTTTTGAGGCCATTTTATAGGAAGCTGATAAATTATCCAAGCAGGAGTTATTTTTTAAACACATATGTATTTGAATAAATTAGATTTCTGTATGGATTATGCTGAATTTATTAGCAAACTATTGCTAAATAATTTGTTATACCCTTGTTGTTTGAAGATAGATAAGAAATAACCCACAGTAAGATTAAATAAAAGTATTTATATCTAGATTCATTTGTGGAAATTAATTACAGCACACTGATATATCATAAAATGCCTTAAAGGGCTTCAACTGCCCAGTGATTGGCATTTTCAAACAGGCAGAAGTACATTACTTAACAACTTTAATTTGCAAATGGAAATTAAAAATATTGTTGTGAGAATTTATTAAAGGTTATAAGAATTTTTCTTGTATTATTATTTTCAACTTCTTGTGAATTAACCATTATCTCAAAAGAACATGTTTAAAAGAATCACTGATAGATATTCTTTATTTCTTCACAGGTCATTCTCTAAGACATTTTTTGTTTCAATGTAATACAGAAGAAATAGTCTCATGTGTGTCTAAATCCATTAATTTTGTTCTAGTACTGAAGGCAAAATATAGTACCTGCCATTACAAAATCTATGGGCAAAGAATGTTCTGATTTGATATAGTGGGTAATTTCAGTGTTATTCAGAGCCTACTAGTTATTTTTTCCTCAAGTAGGCCGGAAAATAAACGCATAAAGTATAGCCTAGTTGTTGAACATGCAGCCTCTTGAGTTGTGTGTATGTTTTGGAAACTTGGCCTTTTAACTTCCTATCTATCTGACTTTAGATAAATTTTTATCTTCTGTCTTTCTTGTCTAACTTTTCTTTGCCAGTCCTGAGACTTGACTTGGGGCCTGGACACTGTCCTTGAGCTTTCTCAAGGCGAGTGCTCTACCACTTGAGTCACAGCACCACTCTGGCTTTTCCTGTGTATGTGGTACCAAGGAATTGAACCCAGGGTTTAGTGCATGTTAGGAAAGCACTCAACCATTAGGTCATGCTCCTGGTCTCCTTGTTTAATCTTATAGAACAAGTAATACTGCTCCCTGCATAAGATTGTTGAGAAAATTAAATCATAGAATACACATTTTATATTTACTAAGAGATCAATATTGAGGAACTTAGAATATGGGTTTGATAATTCAACCACCTTGAAAACATTTATTTAAGAGAAAAAGTGGGAACTACTGAGATTTTCTGCATTTGGTCTGTTCCTTGTGTCCTTTTTGTTAAGTGCTCTCCAAATGTGCAGGAGTCTCTTCTGTTGTCCTAGAACTGTTAATTAACCTACTTCCTTCTAATCTCCATCACTTATCATATTTAGAAGATTTCCAGTTTTTCTTTCATCACACAGGATAGTTGAATTATTCGATAATATCTAAAGGTCCAAATATGCAGCCAGAAATGCATTATTTACTGAATTTATTACATTTGCTATTGACATTAAGTAGGTCATTCCAACCTACCCCTTCAAAACTCCTGAGATGTTTTAGAGTAAAATTTTAGTCAGATGTATGTATAGGGTACTATGTTTATGATGAAATAGCAATAAAGTCACCATGATTTTTCCCTTTGAGAACATTAATAGAAAATGAAAATTTTGTTTCCTGACATTGTTTGGCTTCAAATTTATGCATAATTAAATATGAGGAGTTTTTATATCTCCATATCATCACCTCAAATTTAATATAATGTAACACAAGTCATTTCCAGCCCCTGGGACTTCAGTAGTTTCCTGAAAATATTCAATAACTTTCATCTAGAAATTGAAGAACTTACAAGAATCTCATTGTTGTGCAAGCAGGAAACCATTCAGCTACTTGAGTTTGGAATAATGTGAATCAATCTCCAAAATCAAGATAGACCAGTCTTTAATTGGTACTCTTTCAAAACCACAATGCAACATTTACTTTCACCTTTTTTTCACACCTCTATTTTGTTCACTTCATAGCACAAAGATACCATTCTTACTTAGATCTTAAAAATGATCTCTGTTCCAATGAAAAGCATTCATGAAAGCCCATTGATGGGATGATACCTAACCAAGAACATGCTTCCTAATTGGCTCCTTTCAGCTGCTCACATTGTGGAATTAGCACTCACTGAGTCAGATTCAAAACACCAAGCTCTGTAATTTTAGTTTAAACTCTGTTGTGGAAGAGGTGGGTAATGAGACTGGAAACCCAACACCCTCACCATAATACTACTTTTAAAGGAAATTATTATTATTTTTGAGTAGTTGCCTAAAGAGTTGCCAATCAGCCAATCGGATTATAAATACAAAGGATTACTCCATTTCAAAGAGAAGTGCCTTGAGCCTTGACCTATTTAGATAACATACGAAGCTTCACCATCACAAATAGTGCAGTGAGAGCTGAGTCTATTTTTATTAGAAGAAAATAATTATTCGGACCATGTAGAATACTAGAAGTATGAAATGAATTTCTTAGACAATGGGAAATAAGTGCCATTTACCTTTCAAATGATTTTTTAGAACAGTAGGCATTTACATGTTTTACTCTGCACAATTAATAATTGCTACATTCTCTTATTCCCACATGCCCAAACAATTAAACACACATCTCTGAAGTGAGCTTTGAAAATTAGAGTTGTGTATCTACATCCAGTCGTAGAAGAGCCTTTGGGAAAAGTCAATAGTTTTTAAGCAAAAAGGAAAAGATTTAGAAAGAAAACTCTATTACAGCATTGTCAACTTCTTCTTCCTTAAGGTAAAAAAAATCCTTACAACATGCTGGTAAAATACATTACTAATGAGTTCAAGCCATCATCTAGATCTTTACTCTTGTGTTTATGCCTAGGGCATTTTTATTTGATCATTGTTTTATTAATGTACTTGAACCAATGTACAAGCTGATGAAAGCTGCAATACCTGTGGATATAAAGTATATGATCTGAAGAATGACTTTCCCCTCCCCCTGACATCCAGGCATCATATATTGTGGGAGTCATTTACTATAAGAGATATTAATATATGGTAGAGGACTGGGAAATATTGCAGGAGAATGAGCACAGCCAAATCAATCCATTCAAGAAGAAGATATTCAGAACAGAGGAGAGCTCTTCTCCAATGAGCCCTTTGTTTTATTATTATTTCTAAGTGCTAGTCTCCAAAAATGCTATAGAAAGAATTGCTTTCTGCCATTCATATAATATATGATCGATGGTATATTCAAGTCTAGAAAATAATGTGTCTTATGAAGTATAATGGCTAGACATGAACCCTTGTGTGGTGAAAAACAAACATTACTTACTAGGGGCTGCAGAAAGCTGTCTAATTTTTTTTCAATCACCAAGAGTGCTGACATACACAGAGAAATGGTTCAGTAACTAATAAACGAATGAAGTGGAATACATGCAATGGATGGTGTTAAGGCATTATAATTTGCACACATTATTTCTGACTCTGATACTGGTTACTTTTTCTTTTTAACATTAGTAATTTTTTGTTTCTTTAAAAAAAATTAACTTTATGCAAGAAGATGCCACTTGACAAAGCAGTTTATGAATGTAAAATACCTTGATCAATATCACTCTGTTCAACATTTTCACTCAATCTTTCTCCCACGCAATCTTTCCCTCACTCTTCTTAATTTTGTAGGATAGAGTTGGGATTCTTGTCTACAGTTTTCTCATTTTTCTCCTCTTCAGGCAAAATGGTTGTATTTCAGGATTTATGCTTTGGTATACCATCTAGCGATGTTGCATAGTTAATATCTGGATGATATTTCCAAAAATTGTCTCCTTCAGTTTATCTAGTCCACAAATGAGTAAGCAAACTTGATTTTAGAGAAGCAAATAACTGCATAAAGTTATCCATTTCCATGGAAAAAAAACAAGAATTTGAATATAGATCTTATGATGTTACTTTCAAGAAACTGCTTTTCTTTCCCAATGATTTGAGACCATAAGTAGAAATTAATAGAACTTACTTGCAATGCAATAAACTTTTGTTCTAGTTCATTGTTAAAATGAAAAAAAAGGACTGCCTATGAATGGAGAGAAAATATTTGCATATCATGCTTGATAAAGTAATTATAGCTAAATATATAAAGAACCCTTAAAATCCAGTAATAATAAAACTTGGGACTTAACTTGAAAATGGAACATGTCCAAGAGAAAATTCTTAATATCATGTCATGAAAGCATAAATAAAAACTGAAATATTACTCTATACCTATGTAGGATCACTGTGTTTTAAATGATATTTTTATCATTTGTACCAAAATGATACTGTTCAACAAATCTGTTTGTAAGTACAATGCATACTGGTTCATATTACCTTTTTCACTGCTCTTTCCCACCCCACCCAATACAGACACTTTATACATAGACAGAAATGAAAAATGTTAAAGGCAGACATTAAGAGCATAGGCCAGGACATGCTATTGGAATTTTTACATATTGATGCTGAAATTGTGTAGCTATTTGGGAACACAATCTCTCAAATCCTTTAAAATGTTACATAGACATTTTTGATGTGTTTACATTCCTAGGTATATAGTCAAGAGATATGGAAAGCTATCTGCTCATATAGAACCTATATGAAAATGTCCATAGACATATTATTCGTATTGCAAATTTTTTATAAAAGCAACTCAAACAGCCATGAACTTCTGAATGGATAAATGAATGTAGTATTGTATATTGAGATACTACTCTGCTATTACAAGGAAGGGAGTAATGAATCATACATCTTGAAGATAAATAAACATTAAAAATGTGCTGAGAAGTCAAAACACAAAAGGTAACCTAATCCATGATTCCATGGAAAACTAAGAAAGACTCCCCGAATGAAGACAGATGGCATGACAACTGTAAGGGAGGGTAATCACCTTAATTTGGCAGAGTCAAAGGTAGACAAACAGTTGCCAAAGCTTTATAGTAGAAAAGGAGGAAAGCTTTAGGTGTATCCTTACTGAATGTTACTGACCTATAAAAGCTGTAGTTGGCTGAACAGAAGCCAGACATCCTAAGAAATTAGGAAGAATGATGTGTTTTCTTTTCTCCAGTTAGTTTAATTTGTAAATTTTGTCAAATTTGGGTAAGTCAAATCTTAGTGGTTTGTGACCTTATTACAGAATGCTTTGCCCAACTTCCTGTAGGTTGACAGGTTGTGGGTTATTGGTTGTGTTTTGTTTTATGTCTAGTCTATTATAATTGCAGGCATTCGATCTCTCAGTGCAATTTCTTAGGCAGAAGCACAGACAGACAAGTATGTTAGGAGTTGCCTGAGACTGGAAGGGTAGACTGGGTAGAGGTTGTCAACCTAATGAATAAGTTTTCTTATAGTGAGAAGATGCAACCAATATAACAAAAAAAATCCTGAGTCATTTGCTCCAGACAGCTGAACTTTGTACTATTTAAATTATACACTACACACCAATAAAGCTTTTAAAATAACTTACTAATGATTTTGTATTTCATTTGAAATGAAAGTATTGTGAATGTGTTTGGTTCAATGCATTTGCAATTAAAATTTATTTCAATTTGTTTTCACTTTATTAGAAGTTTTAAGATGATGTACGTGTCTTTAATTTTTGTATCATCGTTATTCTAAGAGGATGACAGATATTACAATTTTAGATATTGCAATTTTAGTGCTTGAGCTATAAGGCAGGAAGATTGAGAGTTCAAGACCAACTTTGACATTCATAGCAAGATTCTCTCTGTGTAATGAATGAGGAAGAATTTAGTAGAATATTTAGTGCTATTATTTTTGTTCTTTGCAGATGTTCTTTGGATTAGGGGAGTAAAATGTGAAAGAATGAGTTAGGAAGATGGAAGAGCAAGAACTTTTACCTCTTCACTCATTTCACAGGTTACTGCCCACCTTGCTTCCGTGTACAGAAACAGCTATGGGTTTACCAATTGCTAAACCTTGCAAAGATTTTTGACCACATTGAGAATCTGCAAAGCAAGTCAAGGACACTCTTTGCAGGGGGAAAAACAATATGAGAGATTGTGTGAACTGTGTTGTTCTCTGTATATACTATCCATCCGTGTCTGTAGTAACACCAGGTAGACTTTCCTTTGGAAACATCCTTTCTCACTTAATCCTGGTAACTTGAGGGGCCACCATGTCACAATGACTAGCTCAGCATGAAGAAGTGCTTTCTTTAGTTAGCTCAACCTGGAGAGTGTACGAGGACATTTCTTCTTCTTGCTGGAGTCATAGCAGAAGGAAAACCTTGAGACATGTTTCAGGGTTTCATATGTGAAGACAACTAGCCTTAGAGATCAGAGCCACTGTTAGAATTTGAATGTATGCCCAAATAATTAAAGTTCATTTATTTTAATTTCTATTGTAAAGGTGTTGTGCAGAGTTCCTCAAAAGACTAAACATAGAGCTCCCCTATGACCCAGCAATTCCACTACTTGGAATTTACCCAAACCGTCCAGAAACAAGGGCATACTAAATCCACTAGCACAATGATGTTCACTGCAGCACTATTTACCATAGCAAAGACATGGAACCAACCCAGATATCCCTCAGTTGATGAGTGGATCAACAAGATGTGGTATTTATACACAATGGAATTCTATGCTGCTGTCAGAAAGAATGACATCGCCCCATTTGTAAGGAAATGGAAAGACTTAGAAAAAATCATATTAAGTGAAGTAAGCCAGACTCAAAGGAACATAGGCCCAATAGTCTCCCTCATTTGTCATAATCAGTAGGAACCTTGGGCTCTCTTAGCAGAGATTTACAATAGAACAAAATCTAGAGACATTAGGCCTGAGATTTTATCTTACTTCATATAATAAAATAATTCAATAATTCTCTATAATTAATACTGAAAATTTTGAGAAACTAGTACAGTTCTGAGTATGAAGCCAGACTATGCAAAAGTATACATGTTGTTACTCTCCTTTCATGTAAATGTGGGGAAAAGGACTTTGTGGCATAAGGGCTCACCCAAAACAAACTAAGTTCATTAAATGTCTGGTATTTGAGTTACAGGAGGCATGTGATATAGAATGGACACAGTGTTAGGCTTGGCTTTATTGCTTTCTAGAAACAAGCATACTGAAGCTGTCTGGCATTAAAGTTAGAAGGTGTTGTGATAGGATAAAGCAATCCACAGTGTCAGAATAATTACAGGAAGAAAGTACTATGTGGGTGCTGAATCCTGGATAGAATGGCATATATACATACCTTTGTGAGTGTGATTTTAGGAGTTATTACTCTCTATTTATTGAGCGCTCTCTATAACAAGGTTTGTGCTGAGTCTGAAATGGCAGTCCAAGAAAATAAGGGACAGCCTTTCTCTTAGACACCTTATAATCTGGAAATGTCTTATATATCCACTGGGAATAAGACCACTTGTCTCATGAGATCCCATGAAGAGTTCACTTAATGCTAGAATCTTTTATAAGTAGTGGTCATAGAACATGGTGTATTTTCACTAAGTGTGGTTGGTGGTGATGATTTTTTTTATCTCTTTACTATAAATAAAGAAATAGAGAATGATGTTTATGCTCTTAATCAGAAAAGAATTAGGCAACCTTAATTGAGATATTGGCTTGGTTGCCATAAAAGGTGACAAATGCACCAGGGGCATTTATTGTATCTTTGTTTTTTCCAGGATTATTCCACTAATCCTTGGAATGACGATTCTTTGATTTTATTTCCAGAGCTTGTCTCAAATCAAGTGTGTGTGTGTATGTGTGTGTATGTGTATGTGTTTACCTAAGACATTATAGTTTATTTGGCAAGTTTCCCAAATGAATCTGTAAACCAAATACATACCTTGTAGGCTTTATTTTCTTAGGCAGCTAGCATTTATTTAGCCCTTGCTCTATGCCCAGGCACTGCATTGTGAGCACTTCAAGTATTTACATAAACAGTGCAATGTAGATGCTCTGATGCTCTCTGTTTTACAGAGGGGATGGTGAGACTGACTTCTTCATTCACAAAGAGCTGTTTTATTCCAGAGACCACAGTGTAACCAAAATACTAACACACCTGTTATAAAGGTTATTAAGGTGTGTGTGTGTGTGTGTGTGTGTGTGTGTGTGAACGAACGAGAGAGAGAGAGAGAGAGAAAGAGAGAGAGAGAGAGGGAGGGAGGGAGGGAGGGAGGGGGAGGGAGGGAGGGAGGGAGGGAGGGAGGGAGGGAGGGAGAGAGATTAAGTCCTGGGGATTGAACTCAGGGCTCTGTGCTGGTACCTAATTCTCACTTTATAACCAGTGCCATTTTTATTGCCTCGTAGATCCTGTCACACTTATAAAAGCAATATCCTTCTACATATTCATAAATGTTAATAAGGCTCTAGGGCTATAGCCTTTGACTTTGCAAATTGAGATCGGGATAATAACAGGAAATATTCAAATGTCTGGACTGTATTAGCAGCAGGAGTGAGAGCAGTGAGAAAATAGCTTAGAGAAGCCTTCCTTCTTGCTTTGTTCTTTTTCTTTTTTTTAATTATTCTTATTTTGGTCTGGGGCTTGTTAGAAAGGTATCAAAATCCCTGTTCTGGGTATCTGTACTGGGTCACTAGTTCCCCCATGGATTGGCTGCCAGTATTGTAAGTGTCATTGTTTTATTCACAACTATTATTTTGCAAGCGAATAGTAAAGTACTGGGCATATACTAACACAGAATTACTACTGTAATACATAGTTAATATGGGTTGATGAGGGAATCTCGAACATTAGCTTTTAATAGTTTCCCATGTTATCTTGTTGGCTCATTTCATTTAGATTATGCTTGTTCCTCCAGCCATACCAAAATCTTCTCAAAAGAAGATTCCAGTAAAAAATAAATATGAAAGTCATTGTGATTTTGAAAGTTATCTCCTTCTGATAACAAGCCATGCAGGGCACACATCACACATATAGTTCTCGTCTACCCTATTAAAAAATAAAATTTATCCTAAAGAAGCAGAGAGCTTGATAATGGGCCAAGGTCACACAGCCTGTTTGTGGCAGAACCGATGAGTCCATACTGCTGCATTTCTCTACCAGACACAGTGCTTCATAGAGCATGTTGCATGCGCTCAATATAAACCTCAGTCAGCATCCTGACAAAGAAAGGCAGTCTTTTTTCTTCCTCTTTCCCTTCTGGATGACCATGTTGTATTGAAGTCTCCAACTCCCATGTGTTTGAATCCACGCATGTGTCTAAGATCGCCAGTGTTTACTGGACAAAGTTGAGTGCTCCAGTATTTGGTATCTGTGATTGCTGAAAACAAGCAAGGCTATTCTTCCGCTGGTGTTCTTTTCCTGCCTTCTGTGGCCTAGAAACACGAAGCGTCACCTTCTCCACCCACTTCCACTATCGGGAAGTGGACTTGACATTTCCAAGGAAGACCTCTAGGCCTTTGATCATGAATTACCAGTGAATTTTGGAAAATGAGCCAAGTATCACTGGGCACATCCTGGGAAGCTGTAGCCTGACTGAAATACCTGACTTCAGGAAGATTTGGGGGTTTCTCACTTCCACACTCATCTATTTCCTAGCTTCGTTCTTTTCCTCCCTTCCTTCCATCCTTCCTTGTGGTGCTAAAAAGAACGAAGTTACTAGACAGTTGCAGCAACTGCCTAGGATTGGTGACCATGAGGAATGAGATTTGCAGAGTCTCTCTGCATTTTCAGCTGGGAAAATGGCAACCTCCAATAGCTTTGCTGTCCTCCAGCATAAAATGCCACACGAGGATGTGTGTGTCATCTTTAGAGCTGCTACAATTCAAAGCCTCCTGCTGCTACCATTTATAGCATGGAATCAGATTTAATAGATCCCCCTTTGACAGATTTAAAGTCTATCAACTTGGGGTAAAATTTATCCAAAGGGCCTGAAGATGAAAGAATTTGCTTGTCTGCAAAGAGGAATGAGTGAAACATTTCTGCACAGTCTTCAGCAGGTTACAACTCATAAATCTGTCAGCCGTCTTTACTTTCCATGTGTGTAAAATTATGCAAGCTCCTTTTTTCCTTTATTGTCATTTTGAATTATGCACTCCGTGTTATAGATAGATCAAGTGTTCTTAGGCAGCTAACGGAGCCATTGGAAGACAGATATGTTTTATTTTCCCGTCAGCTTGCTCTGATTCAGTGCTGAAGGTGACGTTATAATCAGGCATCATTTTTTTAAAAAAAAAAAGTTGTATTAAGTAAATGCAAACTGCTTTTTATCATGACCAATGGGGTGTAATTGGTGTTATTGACAGCACTCGGGCTTGCATCGACTTTTCTATCATGATGAAATCCGGGTGACACATTTCTTTCACTCCAACTACTGAATGACTTATGAACCATCTCTATGGAAAAATAATATAAATTCAAGATGCTGTGTGGGGCTATGCACCTTTTCTTTTTTTGGAAAGAAGTGGATCTGGATTTAAATGATCTGCAGAAACTTAATAATGAACACTTAATAACAATTAGGAAGTATTGGCAGGCCTTGCTCTTCAGAGCCCTTCTTTACTTACCTGGAAGAAATAAGACATGTTTCTTATTTCCTTCTAAACAGACTACACTTGCAAGAATTTTATTTCTTCCTGATAGTGCTATGTGCACAGTCTAGCAATCTCTACCAGGTGCATGCTCTCATACAGTCTTACACTTAATTTGTGCAAAATTCAAATGTGTTAGATGTTGTCACTCCCAATTTGCATGTGCAAAAAAATGCACCTTGCAGAAGTGATAAGACCAAGTCAAGGTCAGGTGAACACTGAGTGGGAAATTCTCTTCTGCTCTGTAATAATACTTGGCCTCTCTTTTCCTCCGCCATGGGTCTGTGCTGGGTCACAGAGAATGCTCTTCTGTGCAGATGCAGAACCAGATGGCTCACCTTCAGCACGTAAGGTTGTCCTGGACACTTTTGCTTACAATTGTCCTGGGAAACCCAAAGCGCATGAACTGAGCCACTTGAGGAAAAGGAAGCTGTGTTCCATTGGCTCCCTCAAATCTTTTTTTCTTAGAGTTCATGGAGAGCTTCTTTTCTATTCTGGAAGGAAAAGGAAAACAAGTACGAATCAAAGGGATACAGAGGAGAGACATGGAAAGATGGCGGAGGTTTCATGAGAATCCATGAAGAGCCGAGTGCTAAGTCTTAAGTACATGAGGATCTGTACTCCACTTGTGGCTGTTCACTTCCATTGTTCTTTTCTTCATGATCTCTGCATGTGCTCTTTACATTTGAACTGTTTATTTTCTGCTGGTATGTGTCCTCTGAGATTTTTGCTTCTTCCTAGCTGTAGTGTGTGCATTGTCTGGGAATCTCCACCTTTGTGGATTTCTCAAGTCTACCATTTGGAATTAGGATTTTATTCTGTTGCAAAGTCCAGTAGAAAGGGACTACATTTTTGAAATATTCTAATTACCTGTAAGTCATTGTACAAAGAAGTTGCTATTCGTCCAAGCAATTTCTGAATACAGCGCATCTTGACCAGTGTCAGCCCTTTCAACATTCTCACTCCTTCCTTCCAAACCATCCCATATCTTAATTTTAGGTCGTGAGTTGAATTTTTATTTTTGCAATTTAGCAGGGCAGCTTACGTACACGGTCAAGTCAACATCTTCACCCCTCTTTTGATCCTCCCCTTCCCTTATGTTTACCAGTCCTGTGGTATATATAATCAATTCTTGCCTGCACTCTCTCGCATTCTTCTACCCCTCCCCTTTTGCAAGTACCCACTGCTTGGACTCAGATTTTTAAAATAATTCAACTATTTGCACTTTCATAGAGTCTATTACACTTTCATTCATTTGATTGTACTTGTTGCTCACCACCAACTTTGTTGACTTGTAGAATTTTAGGTACATTCTAGCTACTACAAATGGGGGAAACCATGCAATAAGTGTTTCTCTGGATCAGGCTTACTTCCCCTAAAATAATTTTTCCAAGTCTTCCCACTCCTTACGAATGGTCCAATATCATTCTTTCTGTTGGAAGTGTGGAATTCTGTTGGGTATATATACTATTTTTTTCTTGATCCATTCGTCCACTGAGGGGAATCTGGGCTGACTCCATATCTTGATTATGGGAAATAATGCTTCTATTTTAGAGGTGGTGATTTCCAGTTTTCCCAGTTTAGGAAAACATTGTCTATAAATTTTTTATGGATAGCCTTTATGCTGAGGTGCATTTCAATTTTTCAGAACTTTTATCATGAAATTTATCATGAATTTTACCATGATATTTAATGTTACCATAGGCAACACTATATTTATATACATGATTTTTGTCTTTGTTTTTATTGATGTATTGTGTCTATTGATTGATACTTATTATTACATTTATATTCCTTGAACTGTCCTTTCACTTCTGTAATGAAACCAAGTTGGTTCTGAAGTATGGTCTTTTTAATGTAGTGTTGAATTTGTTTTGTATTTTGTGAGAACTTTGAATCTATGATCATCAATGCAACAATTTTCTTTTCGTGTCATATCCTTATCTGATTTTAGTAGCAGAATCATACTGGTTTCAAAGATGCATTTGGTAGTATTCCTTCTTTTCGTGTGATGGAATAGTTTGAGGTACACTGATGTTAGTTTTCCTTTCAAGGCCTAGTAGAATTAGCCGTAAATTTGTTTGGTTCTGGGCTTTTATTTGTTGAGAGACTCTAACTAATTCAGACTCATTGCTTTGTATAGATCTGCTTGGGTGGCTTATATTCTCAGGGATCAATTCTTGTACATAAATCCAGAAAATTATATAGTTATTTAGACTTGAGCATTTAACAGAATATAAATTTTGAAATAGTTCTCTAAGGGTCCTCTGAATTTCACTGGTATTTGTTGATGTTAATTTCCTCATCTCTGATTTTGTTAACTTGATTCTTCTCTTTATTAAAATTAGATTGACAAACATTTAATTTTTCTGAGGAAACGTCAGATAAGTCGTCCCATTCTTATACTGACATCTGTTTCAATAACATGAAATCTTGATTTTTCTCTTTTGCCACCGCCCTTCTTCATCCTCTTTTCATCTTTTCAGGCAAAACACGATGCCTGAAAATAGCCCAGAGAGCATTGTTGGTGTTTTGATGATATTGCTAGATGAACGAGGAGCAGAACTGTTAAGAGGGGGCGCTCAGGGGCCATTCACACCACTGAAGATGGAGCAGCCAGGGTGGAGCCGTGCGTTGGAGGCCCAACTCAATAGCCTGTGGGCTCCAGGACCTCTGCCTGGAGCTATGAATGCTGCTCTTCTGACCTGGCCTGGCTTCTCTGCTGCAGAGCAGATCTCAACTCTTGTGGCAGTGTCCGTGAAATATAACCTCCTGGGCGTCAGAATAGCAGCACGTGTATCTGAAGAAAAGTGTTGGGAAAGGAACTACGGGCCTTCTGACTGCTATGGAGACTCTCTGGGAGTGAGTTACACCCGAACCCTAAAAACAATTGTAATGTTAGAAAGCCCATACTCTAAGTCCTCCTAAATTGTCAGTGGCAAAACGAAAACAAGTATGTAAAACAATGTTTGTTTGCTTTGTCTAAATAATGTACTACTAATTATTGTGTCATGGTATTATTGTATCATTTACTATTTTATTATCACTTTGCATTTTGTAAAATACCTATTGATATTGAAAATCACAGCATGCTTTATGTCATTTAAGCACTTAATGCTCTTAATGTTTAAAAGAAGTCTAGCACTGTTCTCACAAAAAGTTGGTGATTCCCTTCCCTACATAGTAACGAAATTAATTCTGTTGAATAAACTTTTTATCTTGCTTTATAATTCAAGCTGCCAGAAACACTTTGTATTTATTAAAAAATGCTTTTGGGTATAGATTTTGAAGAAATCATGTAAGATGATAAAGCATTTGAATGGTAGATGTCAAATAAATAGTTTAAAGAAAAAAACCGATATGAATAAACTTTTGTTCAGAACATCCAAACAGCTGCCCTCTTATAGTCCACTCTGCGTGACTTTGATGAGGTCTAGGACTCTGAACCTAAATAAAACTAGAAACCCTGAAGAATTTCCTGGGTGCTTGCAAAAATTGGGGCCCATTCTTTGAGGAGTTACTCTCCTCGGTGATTCAGAATGAGCCCAGAAGAAAAATGAGATTTCTTTAGACAGGAGTACAATACAGACGAAGCCCCCTAATTCATAAAGTTTCTTCTTAAAGAGTAACCTGAAAAAGAATAGAAAATTAGAAAATTAGAAATTCTAATTTTCTTCAAGAAGTAGCTCATTTATAATTGATAGAGTCCAAAGATATCCCAATCATCCACCACTTATTTATTTATTCATTATATTTTAAATTGTTATTGCAAAGGTGCTATACAGAAGGGCTACAGTTTCTTAAGTCAGGTAATGAGTACATTTCTTTTTTAACACTGTTACTTCTTCCCTTATTTTCTTCCAGTTTTTCCCTTCCAACCCCCCCCCACACTTGTATAGTTCATTTTTCACATAGTGTCTAGTGAGTATCACTGGTGCATTTGTTCACTCTTTGTCCCACCATACTGTTAACTAAAACAACCATGTCTACAGTATCTATTGATTCTTCAGACGTCATTGTGGGCCAAAGTGTAATGCTATAATCCATTGCATAAGTCATGTATTTACACTGTAAGCATACAAAAGCCAAGAAAATATTCTACATGAAACTCTTGCAAGAGAAAGTGGGTAGCTACCACTTGTGCTTTCTTGTTTGGACTCACATCCTTCACCTCTATGTAGACTCATTGCATGTGGGTCATGATGGGAAAGGAAAACTAGAGTTTAACTTGGTTACTCATTCTGTTATTTAACATATTACTTAAAAAATAAGAGAATAGAAAAATGCAACTGTTCCAATAGAAATAGTACCCCCCAAAAAAGGCCAAAGTCCCCAGGCTTTCACAGGCTGCTGTTGCTGGGGTGGAGAGTTTCTAGAAAAATGTCATTAGTGGATTTTGGTGAATTTCTTCACAGTTGCAGTTTGGGGAAATAGTTAATGAAATGCTTTGAGAAGTCATTAAATTCCAGTTCCATTGAATTTAGTCTCTAAGACTTTTCTTCAGACACATTACATTAAGAAATTTTCTTTTGACATATATATATGTATTTATTTAGGAAAATAAGTTAAAAAACAATAGTAACTTGGTTAATAATGACTTAGCAATAGTAATGAGGAAATGTTTTGAAAGACCTGACACAGTTCACTTTCAGAATCTTACTAGACCAGCAGAACGTAAACTGGGAGACAAGAGTCACAGGAAGGCAGAAAAATTGCTTCCTGAAGAACATCTATACAAATATTCCAAGAAAATCACCTGGCGTGGAGGAGCGAGTGGAGTGAGATATGAGGAGAGAGGGTGGATCTGGGGGCTTCTGGTGACAGATGGGAATTTATAAACTTGGGGAAGACTGGTTCACAGATTTACAAATACAGTGGAGTCTTCTTGACTTTTCCTCTGGGTGAAAACAAGCTACAAAGAGATGATGGACTCTTTTAGGTGTCATTCTTTCTTCTACTCCAGTGTGGCTTTCCTTGGTCCAATGCCGGTCAGTCCTTCTTCTGCACTCTCAGTTGCATTTGGAAGACCTGCTTATTTCCTTCAGATCTAGTTGTTTCCATATTCAGCTGTATCGTCCAGTTTTGATTTTAGCATAGAAATATAATAAGTTGAGCTTCATGGGCTTCATTATATTGTTCAGGATAGAAGGCTGTTATTTACTGAGTCTCCAGGGACCCAATCCATTTGTCTGTTCCTTTCTGTAACCAAGTCACTCACACAGAGCTTTGCATTGACAGGTGCATGCTTCTTCATTTTTCCTTTGATTCATTTGTTCTGAATACAAACTTGTGTGTGTGTGTGTGTGTGTGTGTGTGTGTGTGTACCTGCCAATGCTTCTATTTGACAATGACAGTCTTTTAGTCATAACCCACCATGAGTATTTCTCTGACATCTCTCTTCATATTCCCTGTCATGTCTTTCCTCCATACTTAAACCAGGGTTTATCTATGCCTCTTTGTAAATTTTGTTTTCCTTTAGGAGATAAGTCTTAAGTTTGCTTTATTTATGAAATGGTACTTTGAAGAGATGTCTTTTAGTTTATATCCAAAAATGACACACAGGAAGAACTTCTGTTATTCCCCATGCAAAGAAATTGTATTCCCATAACCTATTCTATCATTTGCCAACCAAATTAGTGGCTCCTTCTATAGAAACAGCTTTCTCTAGTATTATTGAATATTATAATACTGTATTGTTCTATAGCAAGTAGTTTGTATATTGCTATTTCTCTGAATTGTAGCCCCTAGATGGCACAGATTAAGATATGTTCTCTCCCCTCTGTACTTAATTTACCTCACTTCTTGTCTTCAGGGTTTTGATTCAATGGCATACAGAATTGGTGTTGTAAGGATAGCATGCTGTGCTTATGTTCTCAGGGTGAGCATTAACAGTGCCACACTCAGATGCTTAGCATGTGTGTACAGTGCTAGGATAGACCTAAGCAAGATATTCACACAGTGGGTCCGAAGGAAGAGATTCTTAGGAGATGGCCAAAAATGCTCAATAGCGATGTGCATAGATCACTCAAATGACCTTTATTGAAATGAACTCCAAGAAGTGGACACAAGGGGGTTATTTTGCTTTTTGTTTTCTCCATTGTGGCCGTGTTGTATTTCTGTACCTTTTGTCTTGCATGTGAGTTTATGTGTTTTGGGGAGGGTACGAGAGAGAGCATTGAAGTGGAGGGACAAAGGGTGAGCAAATGAAATGAAATCAGTGATACTCAGTAGGCACACACTGCTGAGCAGGAACTATAGCTGGGCACCCGTGGCTCAAGCCTTGCTGCTCAGGAGGCTGAGATCTGAGGATCCTGGCTCAAAGCCAGCCCAGGTACAAAACACCATGAGACTCTTATCTCCAATTACCCACCAGAAAACTGGAAAGGGCCCTGTAGGGCAGTGGTAGAATGCTAGCCTTGAGCTGAAGCTCTCAGAGACAACACCCAGGCCCCACTACTGACCAAAAACAAAAAACAAAAAAAAAAGAAAGAAAGAAAGAAAAAAGAAAAGAAGTAAGGAGCGGGAACTGTACAAATTGTCAGGGGCAGGAGTTAGATGGAAAAAATCTGGGAGAAAATGCGAGAAGAGGTGACACTTCAAAAAGGAATGTACTCATTACCTGACAATATACCTCTACCCACTCTGTATATCACCTTTATAATAATACCAAAAAAGAAGTGAACACAGATGTCAAGAGGAAGGAGAGGGACAGCTGATACCCGTGGATTAGGATGAAGGACAGGAGTGACACAGATGGAGTGGAATTCACACCTTCTTGAGCATATTTTATTGGAGCAGCATCTGCCTAGTAGGACAGAATAGATGAAATATGGAAATCAATGGCTTAATGTTTTCCATCTCCTAGAAAAATGTAGAGGGAAGAATTCTGAGTCACTGCTAATAGTGACTGAAGCCTACTAAAGTATAAGTTGCCTCATTTGTGATAATCTGGATTTTTTTCATAGAGGTTCATCCAAAAACAGTTTTAAGAGTTTTAAAGTTTATTCATAACTACTATAACTGAGAAAACTGTTTTTAGTGTGCAAAATCAGACAAGAACTAGGCAGCAAGCCACTTACATCTTCACTGCAATATCATAGTAAAGGCAATTTAATTGCAATCTCTGCTAACATAATTTATTTATAATCTGCAAAAGCACCACATCACTATAAACTAGGAAATCTCATTCAAGTGAGCTGAGTAAGTACAAGTCTAGAGCTAAGAAGACGAAATGTACATGTGAGAAATTCCCCCTACATAAGGCTGGTTAATTCACCTGATCTCTTAGTCAATTGCAGTTGCAACTGAGAAAACTTGGGCTCAAGTACTTGGATGAACCAAGGCCACCCTGTCTCCACTATGGGCATAGTGATGGAATAGCAATATTTACTGAGCTTTTGATATCCATGTACCAGGTTTTTAAAATAATATTTTGGAAGGAGTATGGAAAAATAATATTGATTCTGATGAGGGATCTAGGACTCAAATTCTTTGAAATGCATATTTTTATACAATGTCTAAGTTACAGCCCAAGGAAGCTGTTAAACTTTCATTTAAATTTTAACATTGTGTTCTGTAGTTTACAAACCTTTGTAGGATGGTTTATCAAGACAGGGTCTTGGTGTATAGCTCTGGTTGCTCTCAGATGTCAATCACCCTGCATCAACATCCCAAGGGCTCTGATTACAGGTGTGTGCTGCCATTTATACCTGGCTTTGTTTATATCTTTTATATAAATAAAACATATGGAAACAACATACATTGTGGGAGGAGGGAAATTAAAGTATATCCTGAGAAGTTTCTAAAGTGGATATCAGGATAATCGATTTCAGTACTACTGTTATTTTGAACTGGGGGCAATTTTGTTTCATTTTTATGTACTATCTTGTGCTTTGCTTTACAGCATCTCTGGCTTGTACCCTCTGTTTAGCTGGTTCCACACATGTTTTGATTACCTCTACTGCTTCCATTTCTATCACTAAATATGCCTTCCAACCCCATCATTTTCCCTTCAGGGAGCCAAGATCAAGAACTCCTGACATTATGGAGTGTTACAATGTGAATTTAATATGACACATGAATTCCTTCTTTCTACTGTAATGATTACCACAAAGAATGATTTATTTATTCATTTATTTTTTTTTCCAGTATCGGGCCTTGAAAACAGGGCCTGGGCAATGTCCTTGGGCTTTTTCAAAGCTAGAGCTCTACCACTTGAGTCACAGCACCCCTTCAGGCTTTTTCTATGTATGTAGTACCGAGGAATTGAACCCTGGTCTTCATGCATGTTAGGCAAGCACTCTACCACTAGGCCAAACTCCCAGCCTAGAATAATTTATTTTTAAGATAATACAGCTTTACTTTTTATATCTATAGATCTCAAAATCTAACACACTCTTGCTCAGCTAAAATCAAGTATGCAGAAGACCATGGATTCTGTGGCTATTTCCTTAGCAGGCATTTTTGTGGAGAGATGGGCTCTTCGAACTGCTGTCTTCTACACTTAATCCCCAACTTCTGCTCCTGGAGGGGAAGAACGGCAGCAGGTGCACAAGGAAATGTAGGACACGAGTAAAGAACTTTATAAAACACTTACACTTAATACAAATTTATGAAGCACTCCACTTTCAAAAGCGAAATAAGTATTCTTCTCAAATACAAACAGGATATAGATACATAAGGCCATATAGGACAAGGCTAAATGAAAGGACCTCCAGGATATGGAAACAAGAGCTATATAATGTGTGATTGTTGTTCTTAATGTACTAGGTTATTTCTCATTTCTTTTATTTTCCCTTGGTTATTCTCATATTGTTACAGTATCTTCCTTTGTTATCTGGTATATTTTATGTGTGTGTGTGTGTGTGTGTGTGTGTGTGTGTGTGTGTGTGTTTATTTGAAATAGGAAAGGGAAGGGGAAAAACAAGATGAGGGGAGGGGGCGGAGAAGAGAAATGGGAACAAAAACAAGAGGAGGGGTATCAATGTGTGGGAAGTAATGTACTTTCTATCTGGTGAATATAATTGAAACCCCTCTATTAATAACAATAAAAATATGAAAAAATACTAACAGGATATTTTTAGAATAGCCAAGAAAGAATCAATGTTAGGCCTCAAAACAAGGCTCAGTATGATTTAAAACAATTAGATTAACACAAGCCATGTCCTTTAAAACTGTATGAACTTGTCCTAAAATTCATATCAAAGTGCCAGGGACCCAGAATGATCAAAATATTTTTTTAAAGAAGGAAGACATAGCAGCACCCACATTTCCTGGTTTTAAATATTTCATCCAGCTGCTGCTGTAATAATGACAATGCAGTGCTGATAGAAAAGAAGGCATATAAGTTAATGAAACAGAACAGAGAGTCTAGAATCAAATTCTTACATTCATAGTCAATTTATCTTTGATAAGGTGACCAAGACAAATGAGAAAATCAGTTTACTTATTTTTTTTCTTCAGAAATTGTCCCAAAAGAACAAGACAAGCAATACAAAGGAACATGCACTCTAATTCAAATCATGGAAATTCGTTTCAGGTTTCCTGTGAATCTCAAAATTCATAGATGCTCAAGGCCCTTGTAAAATAGCATTACATTTGCATAACATCTACATACGTCCTCCTCCATGTTTTAAATCATCTCCAGATTTCTTTTAAGACCGAATGCCATGTAAAAGTGTATTCATCTTCCATCACTATAATGAAATATCTAACAGGCAAAGTAAAAAAAAAATCAGAAAACTTATTTTGGCTCATGATTCTGAAGATTCAAGGGAAAGATCAAGAAACAAAGGTAGATTTGGCTTTTGGTAATGGCGGCTCATCATGATGGAACATATGGCAGAATGAACTGCTCACATGGAATGCCAAGAAGCAGAGTGTGAGAGGACTTTCTATCCATGAAGAAAAGATCTTCAGTCAGCCTCATATCTTCAAAGGTCCACAACCCAACACTGCCAGCTGGGGCCTCTGGGAGACAATACCCATATTTAAGCCACAGCAAAATGCTATGAGAATATTTTTAATAAATTATTTTAGGCAGTAATGATAAGGAAAATATCTCTGCTACTCATACTGATGGATTTTTTTCTGAATAATCTTAACTGCATAAAATTTGTTTCAGCCTGGTGCCAATGGCTGATGCCTGTAATCCTAGATTCTCAGGAAGCTGAGATCTGAGGATTGTGGTTAGAAGCCAGTCTAGGAAGAAAAGGCCCTGTGAGATTCTTAGTTCCAATTAACTACTCAAAAATCAGAACTGGTGCTGTGGTTCAAGTGGTAGAGTGACAGCCTTGAGCAAAAGAGCTCAGGGACAGTGCCTAGGCCTTGAGCTCAAACCACACAACAGACATTTTTTTAAAAAAGAATTTCTTTTGAACCAGATCACATACCTAAATGCAAATGTTAAAATCAAGTGTGATAAAATTACTGGTGTGGTAAAATACAGTGGTTTCTTAGAAGAAGCAACTTTTGTTCTCAATGAACATTATCAAGAAAATGAAGTGATAACACTCAGAATAGTGGATAACATTTGTAAATCAAGTATCTGTTGAGGTACATGTATCTCAAATACTTCACCCTTTTAATTTAGCAGTGAAAACACAATAACTGAATTAAAAAATGACCAAATGATTTCAGAAATTCCTCCAAAGAAGGAAAAATTTTGACTCCTATAAATACCTTGTGAAAATTCTATTTTAACATTGCATTAAATCATTAATACATAAAATCTAAGCACTTGAATGACACCACATAATAACCTTCTTTTACTGGTTCTCTCTTTTATTAGCTTCTATGATCAAAAATTGGAAAAGATCAAAACTGTCTTCATCTCTGAAGCCCTGAAGTTTTATTATCTGCTAAACAGGGCTCAGAGCTTTGGACAGTGTTATGAATAGCTATCAGTAATGTAGCTAGATGAAATAGCTGGATGTTGTTTAGTTACCGGAAAGCTAGTGGTACTGTAGGCCTGTCCCTGGGCTCTGGTTTATCTGCCAGCTAAGGCAAACTTTGAACCTTGAGGACATGGGCTTTGGAGCAAATGACTTTGATGATGTCTTATGGTTGTACAGCCTAATTAGGTACAGAAACAGGAACATGGACACAAACAGAAAGAAGCTCTAGTGCCTATCTAGAGTTTATCCTTATCTACTCTAATAAGTAAGCCTGATTTGAAAATATCCTCTATGTACCATTTGAAAATCTTAAATAAGGTTTTAGGGCTACTGAAAATATTCATCTTTGTCCTTGGTAGTACTATTTCATATGTGTGTATATATATTTATATACATGTATATATATGTATGTATATATGGAGAGAGACACATTCAATACATTTCATTTGAGTCTCAGGGGATGAGACATTATTTGAAATTACTAATGATTAATTTTATATGGAGCCATCTGCAATCCACACAAGCAGGCTGAAAAATTTCAATAACTATTTTCCTCAGTGGTTACTCCTACTGACCTCCCAAAGTATTTAACTAATGTTATAATTAACAGGTGGCAGGCTTAATTACACCCTAGTAGAGAAATAAGCTCATGCTGTAGTGCTGTTCATAGCCTGATTCATTACCCATAGTAGTGGTAGAAGGGAGTTCCATAACTTAAAATCAGATTCACCAGATTGCACCAGAAATGGCTTTATCTAGGGCTTCTTGACATAGTGATATTTATTAGCATTTCAAGATAGCATTGTCCTCATGATGATTTTCACTTTTATCATAATAGTCATGGGAAAATGAGCATTTATAGATTATTGAAAAATACCCCTCACTTAATTTCCATAAAAGTCCAATAAAGTAGGAAGGATCCTTCTCCTCCCATTTTACAGATGAGTATTAATGAGTTTAGGTGACTTACCCAGGATATCCCAGAGAAGGAGTGTGAGATATGTAACATCTATCTTCCTAGAATAAAAGTCTGATGCCATAAACAAATTTGCACTTACCTGTCATCTAAAAGCATCTCTCATGCAAATAGCTCATTTCCTGCCACAGGAATAAATTAATTTCTCATTCTGCCCTTGAGCAATAGCACAACCCAAACCAGAACTAATCAATCAATGAACAGAGAGATTTTCTTGATCAAGAGTAACAAATCAATGTCAAATTTGGGAGGTAAATTCAGGCTATTTAGGACCAATATATCTTCCATAAGCAGAATTTATTGCTGTCTCTAAATAAGTATTTTTTCATTGATTTCTCTTTGGCATGAGTGTTTTATTACAGGGAAGCTAGAAATATTTATTTCATACTTATTGTGTATGGGGTGCCTCTCCTATCTTTTATTTCCCAAAAGTTAAAAATATTTATTTTATACCTGTTGTATTCTGAGTGTGTTTGATATTTTTTATTGTCCTCATAGCAATCCTGAATGTCAGGTTATACATTCTTTATTTTCAAGGTTGTATAGCAAGCTCTTAGGTTCCCCAAGGTCACACGTGGGTTGGAGCCAATACACCTTCTACATCTTTGGGTTCAAAGATCATGTGCTTCCTTTAAAAACCCAATGATCTATCTGATGGAACTGAGAAAGACAAAGAATGCCAAAAAAAATAAAAAACTGGGGAACTTTGGGGCCAGATATGGGAGGACATCAAACAAAGGCTATGATGAAGATAGGTATATTGTCCTGTCCATTATTTTTTTTTCTAACACTGGACCCAGTCCAGTGAAGGACTCCAGAAAAGGAAAGCAACAGTAAGGTGAATGGCTGCCTGTTGCAAAGACTTCTCCCTTCTTTCCAGCTCTTCCCTCATCCAGTGGCTCAATTTTAATTTAATTTTAATTTTAATTTAAGTGGTATTATCCACTACTGCCAGGGTTTTGAGCTGAACATTAGAGAGAGGAATATCAAAGAGAAATTTCATTTTAAATAGGTATGTGAATAAATAAGTAAAAATAAATAGATTCTTCATGGGAAAGAGAGGAAATAGAGGAAGATGTACAAGACACAATGAGAAATCTGTGTTATTAACTCCACACAGTGGGCTGCTTTTAATTTGCCAGTTCTGGGCCATGAACTAAGGGACTGAGCATTGCCCTTTGGCTTTCTTAAGGCAAGAGCTCTCCCACTTGAGCCACAGGACCACTTCCGACTTTTTTCTATGTATGTGGTACCGAGGAATCGAACCCTGCTCTTTGTGCATGCTAGACAAGCACTCTGCCATTAGGCCAAATGGCCTGGCAGCTTAATTTAACTATAAGTTTTCACTGTAAGCATAACATACTGTTGTGGAATGTGTGAGAGCCTCGTGAGCTGTGAAATATAGATGAAGGTGCACAAGAGTCAACTCTGTTCCTGCCTCTCCAAGACAAAGATGGAAACTTGATTGACAGGTGATGGGCTATGATTTGTTAGGAGTGAGGTCCCGGAAAGGGCTGACCACTCTTTCCCACCATGGAAGGTTTCATGCTTGGTACATAGAATGCATGCATATCTGATTACAAAACAGATATTAACTGTGTAATAAAAAAATGGACACTAGGGGCATGGAGCTTGGCCTAGAGAAAATGCTGCATAACCTTTGTCTCTCTGAGCCTGATTTATTTCATCACAGTTGAACATAATGAACACAGGGAAGCTGAACCATTTCTTGTTGGGGAAGGGTGTGGAGATCAAGAGAATGGGGTCATGAATGGAGGGACAAAAAGTGGGAGATTATATTATTGCATTAATATTCAGTGTACATATGTGAAAATAAAGATGAAGCCAGGAAACATGAAGGAATGGTTGGAGGTGGGAGAGTTGGGGAGAATGATGGAAGAGGTGACAATAATCAAGATGCATTGTACTCATAAACTGACAGGTTGAATTTGTAACCAATTTTAACAACTGTTTGGAGATAAGAAAAACATATTAAAATTTAAAAACATTAAAAATACTGACAAAGGAACATTAAAGCATCTTTTTTTTTCAGTTTTCCCAGTTTTGTAAGATCATGTACCTGTAGTTAGTTCCTTTTAAAGCCAAGTGAAACACGGTGGAGCCATTACTTCAGGAACTTCATATTTATCTTTCAGATCAGCTTCTGAAACAGTCATCACCATAATATTTCCATAAAAATGAGGGGGATTCAGATGTAGTCATGAATGCACAGCACATGCGTGGAAAGGTGGGAATTCAAACATATATTTGCCTTTACTCAAGTATTGACATCTTCATTGAACAATAGAGAAAGGGGGGGGGTAGTTCTAGTTGTATTTGCTAGAGAAATGGGCATTTTTTTTTTTCCGGAAGGAAATCTCATGCAGATCCTTTTAGGCATTTTGCTTTCCAGGAAAATTTGCCTTCACATACTATATTCAAGAGCTAAGTAAGGTTTCTGGGAACAGTGGACTTAATAAAAAAATAACACTGAATGGTCTTTAGGATAATGGCTGGTTTTTAAAGCATTCTCTTCATATTTTTAAAAACTTAAACAATTATTGATCTAATTTTTTGTTGTTGTTGCCATTGCTGGGGTTTGAATTGAAGGTCTGGGCACTGTCCCTGAGCTTCTTTTGCTTAAGGTTAGCATACTACCACTTGAGCTCCAGTTCCACTTCCAGACTTTTCTGTTTATGTGGTACTGAGGAATGGAATCCAGGGCTTGATGCTAGGCAAGCACTCTACCACTAAGCCACATTCCCAGTCTAATTTTTTTTAAGTCGTATTATGACAACATTGCTAGTCTTGAATCAGTGGACTCAGAAACTCCTCATTCCTCTGCTTTCAGAGTAGCTGGGAGTACATGCAGATACCACCATGATAGATCGCATTTACAAAATACGCAACTGACCAGTGATAGGCTGTGCTTGCCTGTAAGTGAGAATGAAGTCAGTTTCAAGTACATGCGTAGCCATAACTGTTACAATAATCAATAAAGGAAGGAGACAAGAAATTCTTTTCTCAGAAAATATACAAGCAATGTAATTGAAGAAAGTAGGGTTAAAGCAAGTTTATGCATGTATGGATTGATGGAAGATTTTTACCTGTTAAGATTTCAGATTTCTGAACTTTGGAACATTGTCTGTTACACTAAACTGAAGACATTCTCCTATCTCTCTATTTCACATGACTCAGTAGAATCTTAGAAATATTCTCTGTACAGAGGGCAATAAATGGCTGGGTGCACCAAGCATTTTCTGTAACAAGCCACCGAAGAGTTAATTTGCAATGTTTTGTTTCTTAAATCATATGAAGAAAGATAATAGAATGTATTTGTTCATATAAGCTTCCTAGAATCCTAAAAATTTTACATGAACACTTAGCAAAGATGTAGAAGAACGGTAACTTGTTCCCCAAAAGATGAATTTTATGTTGTATTCTAGGGCTGGGAAATTCCACTTACTTTCAAGGAAGTTTTGATTCAAGGACAAATTTATTTTGTTTTTCTACTAAACTAGGAACAAAATATCTCTGGTAAATACATAGCTAAGATTTAAAAGCAAGGAGTGCATTCAATAATTTTAGAATTTAAGAAAGAGTAGCACATTCAACAAATGAATGAATTGTGGTTCTGTTTAGATGCTTTTGTAAAAGAAATTCCATTGAAAAATGTCTGGATCACATCAAATACAGAAAGTTGACCTATGTGAATTCCAGATGTAAAATGGATTCCATGAAATTAAAAACAGAATAATTAAAATGCAAATATACTCTACAAATGGACATGATGGTTTTGGGAATGTTAGCCATACCACCGGTTAAGAAGTAATTGAGGCCAACCAATATAAATGTGACTAATGTATAAAACATTATTCTTTTCTGTTTTATACACTAGATAAAATTATTGGTACTGCCTGTGATACACATGTTTCATATGTTTTGTGACTGTTCTGTCATTGGAAGATGATTCTACTAAGGATGGAAATTAGCTATAAGTTCAATAGTACTGTAAAAATCCAATAGGCCTTCAAATTCCTTATCTATATTGTTACTAGGCAAAGTCTTCCAATAATTGTTTATAAACCTGATAACCATGCTTGACCCTTGACACTTAGATTCTTCTGTTAAATTGTATTTTATTGTTGGGGTAATATATAGAGGGGTTACAGTTACATTAATCAGGTAGTGGGTACATTATTTCTCAAATGTTGATACCCCTTCTCATGTTTTTGTCCCACTGACACTTAGATCCTTATGTGATTGTAGTTAGCTGTCCTAAATCCTTAATTTCAGATTATTGGAGGTTTGGTCATTGTTCTTTCACCATTCCTTGCCAAAATTTTAGTAATGTCATCAGAATGTGCAAAGCTATTATTTTATTTATTTATTTATTTATTTATCTATCTATCTATCTATCTATTTATTTATTTATTTATTTATTTATTGTCAGTCATGAGGCTTGAACTTTGGGCCTGGGCATTTTCCCTGAGTTCTTCAGCTCAAGGCTACAGCCCTACCCCTGGAACCACAGTGCCACTTCCAGTTTCCTGGTGATAACTGGAGATGAGAATCTCACAGACTTTTTAGTGCCTGGACTGGCTTTGAACCATGATACTCAGATCTCAGCATCCTAAGTAGGTAGGATTACAGACGTGAGCCACCTCATCTGGCTTGCAGCTATTATTTTTTTCTTATCTCTTTCCACACTTATTGGTGTATCTAGAACATACATACTGTTGTACATTATCTAGCCCACTGGTTTTTCTTTGTGTAACAGAATGAAGAATACTAAGAAACAAACTCAAGGTCCATTCTTCACAAGATGACATTCATAACAATCTTTTCTAGAATCTTGGATGTTAACTACATAATGGGAGGAGGCTTAGGGACCATAAGAAAATTGAGTATTTTTCAAAGTTTGAGGGCATGCGATGTACTTCAGTAATATTCCTTCTCTTCTCTCAATCCACCAATGAGGCTAATGGGGGCTGGCTGTGCATGCACTGATTTGTACATTTTGGAAAGGTATATTATTTTGAGCTCAGTCATCATCCATTTTGAGAGTTGCATGCTTACACAGGTGTCATTTTCCTTGGTTAGTCTATTTGGGAAAATCAAGATGGATGATGGTTCTTATTTGTAGTGTATAGCTCAGTAATTTATTTCCCATTTTCTCTTCTCTCCACATGACAACTTTCTTCCATTACTTATATGACCTTATGAGCAGCAGGCATCTTATGGGAATATTTGATTTTCTGAAAAGAATGCTGTGTTTTGGCATTCCTGGTAAATTTTAGTCAACAAGTTCATCAGTTAAAGATTGATGGAGGAGGCAGCAAGATATCATATCCTGGTATATGGAATTGATTAATTGATTTGTTGATTAATTTACTGTGGAGCTACAATGTTGGCCATAGGTATCTATCTTACTTTGATTACTTGGTAGCTCACCTTGTTTTTTTTGTCAAATGGAAACCTTACAGTTCTCTGTACACCTTAAGAAACTTTATCAGTGTTGCCAGATCAGGTGGCCACCCCATTTGTCCTTAGGAGGAAAACATAATATAGCTTTATTCCTCAAGGTTGTTTGCTTCTGCATGGAATTCCACCACAGTGTAGATCGCCCTCCGTGTTCTCTCCCTCCCTCCCGCGTGCCCTCTCTCTCTCTCTCTCTCTCTCTCTCTCTCTCTCTCTCTCTCTCTCTCTCTCTCTCTCTCTCTCTCTCTCTCTCTCTCTCTCTCTCCATTCATATGAATATGCTGTTTTGTAACAATCACGACAGTGTCTTTTTTTTACCTGCCAGAGCCTTCGTTTCTGGAAGGTGAATCACATTAATTAGTTTCTCTTTCTGGTGGAAATATTATTTTCCCATAGCTTAGTTCTGGTGCATCTGCACTGTAGTTTCCCATTTGTTTAGAAAAACTACTCTGTCCTTAAAATAGCACCAGTGAGGCATTTGAATCAGCTTGGAGTAATTAATTGTGTTTTATTTTGATGCTTACTTGTCTCTTCATCTTGCATTCCTAAACTAATAGGCAAAAATACATAGTCAATATTTTCATTCAACCTTAATTTAAAATGTTTAAAAATGTTTTGGCTAGTGGATAAATTAAAATAACAATTTTCAGACAACAGTGAGTCCAGAATGCTAAAATATGATCAAAAGGGAAATTAGGTCAACAGCACATAGTGAAATTTTGGATCTTGCCTCAAAGAGCCTTTGTGACTGAATGTCCCGAGATCTTTCAAGAAGACGAAAGAGAAAGGGTAAAGAAATGATGCATATGTACCCTTTATATTATTATATTATTATAAGTGGTAAATTTATTATTACTATATATAAGTATTCTGTTGTTATCATTTTATTATTTAATAATATATTTGTTATTCATGTATTATTTATAGTTAATAATAATTTGTTACTTATATTTATAAAAATGTTGTTTCTATTTATAGCAATTATGAGCATATAATAATTGTAATCTTATAATAAAGAATTAAATTGTTATAATTTGACAGGAAGAGGAACGTGGGTATGGTGTGGTCAAATGGCTTTTAGAAGGTCACTGATGAATTAGTTTAAGGACCAGAGTAGTAGCATTTGTTGTTTTTAGTTTATGAAAATATCTTGACTCTCATCAAAGCTGAGAGTTGTCTCAGAACATGTGTGTGGGGAATGAGGAATGAGAAGGGTTACATACAGTTTGTAATTTTTTTTCAGATGTTCTTTATGTGACTCAAGACTTTTCAAGTCCATCCATGGATTCTGTAACAAAGGCTTTTAACCAACATCATTTCCCAGTCTCCTGATGACAGGATTCTGGTTGAAAGATTTGGCAGGTTCTTCGATCTACAATCATGCTCAAAACAGTGTTGGTCAGGAAGAGTACTCACAGTCAGACTCCAAGAATACTTTTTCAAAGATATTGGCAAATAAATGACTGGCAGATCCATGAATCATGAACACAGGTTTTATGATATCTTTCATCTAAGCCTGGTGTGAGGATGGTTATTGACTGATGGTTATCTCTACAAATGTCCTTCATTGAATTATTTCTTCAACAACTACGATGTATGTAAATAGAAGAAACAATGGAGGTGGATGGAGAGGCAGAATGCGTAGAAGCGAAGAAGACAGTAACTGGTTATTTTCTGAGAAATGAAGCTTTTGCTTGGTCTTTAAGGGATAGTGTTGAGGAGGGTCACGTCATTTGAGTCCCATGAGACTTCAAGTTTCAGCTATTACATTGATCAACCTCTGTGTGTGTCTTTCCCCCTTCAGAATGTCAGTTCTGAAATCCTCACTCTTCTCTCTCTTGCTCCCTAATATTTTTCCAACTCAGAAAAAAATCATAGAGCTCTATAATTATTTTTCAATAAAACTGTAACTAATATGGTGGTTCCATTAATTCCAAAGGCTCTGGAATGAAATTATGTTAATATTGCAAATGTTCTGTTCTCCCTGGCTTGTGGTGCTCTTGTAGATAAGGATGGTCTCTACTCGAGTCAGTCTGGGACCCATCACTAGTGGGGGAGCGTGACTCTTTCCTTTCATGTGTGCCATAACACAGGAGGACAGAAGTGATGATGGCTGCCTTTCCTATCACTGTGGGTATGTATTTCTTAGTTGGAATTTCAGCATCCAACATACCTGGCAGCAAAACTAAGTTTGTTTTCAGCAATGATTTAATTACATTTTTAATGTCTAGATGCTTGTACACATAGGATTAAGAGGAGGTATGTTACTTAAGAGACATATGTTTATCTAGCATGGAATTATTTCACTTTTGTGGTAGAAACCAATAGTCATATGTTTCTGTTTATGAATAAAAATAGACACTCTTCTCTGTTCACCGAACCATTTTTCATTTTATCAGGAACAACGAGATGACAGATGCATATCACATTCACTGATGACAAGAGGAAATACTATTCATACACAGGAAATATAAACAACCGGTAATGATTTAGAGAATGTGTGATCAGAGACTTTCCCCGCTGAGACTTGAGCAGCCTGCTCTTCAATATCAGTTTGTGTCTAACATATCCATCCTGGTTCCAGCTGAACTTTGGTAGTAACAACATTTAGCTGGAAAAGATAAACTGTATGAAAGTAAGAAAGAAAGAAAGAAAGAAAGAAAGAAAGAAAGAAAGAAAGAAAGAAAGAAAGAAAGAAAGAAAGAAAACTGAAACAAAGATAGAAAGGAAGGAAGAATAAAGGGAAAGAATGAAGGAAGGAAGGAAGGAAGGAAGGGAGGGAGGGAGGGAGGGAGGAAGGAAGGAAAGAAGGGAGGAACAAAGTTGGAAGAAAGAAAGAAAGAAAGAAGGAAGGAAAGAAGGAAGGAAGGAAAGAAGGAAGAGAGGAAGGAAAAGAAGAGAAGGTAGGGAAAGGGAAGAAGAGAAGAGGAGTGGGGAAGGGAGGGATGGGAAAGACCTTGGCCTCAAACCAAAAATATCCTGAGAGTCAGGAATATTGGAGACCTCAGGAAATAGTAAATTAATTGTGTCCTATTATTTACATTAAGGGAAGAAAAGAAAGCAAGTTTTAAACTTATTTATTTACTGAAGCTTACTGGAAGGGATATAGTTCAGAAGGCCAATTATGTTTTTCTTCACAATGGCTAAGATTTCAATTATCTCCACTAGTGTCCCATTCAACGCTCCTATTCCACTAGACATTTTAAGAAATTTAGCAACTAAAGTAAAAGGAATATAGATTGAAATTTATACTTGGCTTTGGCCATGAAAGTTATGAGTACACAAATTTAGAGAGAGATGCATAGCCTTGTTTGGTGTATTTTGAGCTTTCATGTCATAGTTATGTTGTGAATTCTCAGAATGGGCAGGTCGAGGTAGGCTGCTAAGAGTAGGAAATGCATGAAGTGGGCCCTAGATTTTTCCTTGTTTATAGAGCAGCGTTTTCCCCAGCATTCAGTCTTTTGTAAGTCACTTAGTATAACCAGTGCATATGCATTTTGACTTGAACCTTTTATTGGGACATGAATATCCAAGAAGTTTCTGGTACATACTAATTTTTTAGAACATGAATGAGGTATCATAAAAGAAAAGGAAAGGGATATTTTAAAGATTAATGCTTTGATTTAAAAAATTAAATTATAGGGCCGGGAGTTTGGCCTAGTGGTAGAGTTCTTGCCTTGCATGCACGAAGACTCGGGTTTGATTCCTCGGTACCACATACACAGAAAAAAGCCAGAAATGGTGCTGAGGCTCAAGTGGTAGAGGTCTAGCCTGGAGAAAGTCCAAGGACAGTGCTCAGGCCCTGAGCTCAAGCCCAGGAGTGGCAAAAATAAAAATAAAAAATAAAATTATATTTGTATTATCTTTAAGTAGTTATACAAAGGAGTTACCATTTAACAAGTCAATTTTATGAGCTCAATAAATCATAATCAGTATACTTTCATCATTCTTCTCGATTCCTCTTAATCCCACCCAGTCCCTCAATTTTCCTGGTTTCATAGGCTATACATTGAATACTATGATTGCATCCTCCGCTTTCTTCATTTGTCTACCTCCTCTCCTTGACCTCTTCTCCACATATTTCAAGTGTCAGCTTCCTGCTATGATTTTGCTAGACTGTGAGTTAGTTATTTTAAAGAGTTACAGCATTTGAATTCTCCTCGGTATTGATTTTTTTGGTGTATGTTACCTTTTCAGAACATGAAGTGACATCCTAAAAGAAAAGGAAAAGGAAATTGTATAGCTTTCAATCAATGACAGCATCCAGAGTCTCCTGTGATTAAACGCATGGAGTACAAAAGCATTGTAAGCCCTCAAGCATGCATTAGTTCATATAAGTGATTCAAAGTTATTGAAACTAAGAGTCATCCTCTATCATTCTTCATGTTTATTACAGGAGCAAACAGTTCCTCTAATGAATATATGTTTTGAGGAATGCTGGTATAGATTGTGACTCTTCCTTTTGAACCTTAAAGTTTAGCTTTCTGGCACACCCCAAAAAAGTCATCAGGTAATGTTGATTAAATTTCAAACACCTCCCTCAAAATTGTTTTCTGCCCTCCCAAGAAAGCTGTATTTGTTAGTGGAGGGGGATGATTTGTCCTCAACATCTCTTGGGTTTAATGGATTGTTTCAAATCAAACTTTACAGTGCAGTGATAGGAAAGCTCTCTCTAATCACCTCAACGAATTACAGGGGAAACTAAATCAATTGCTAAGCGTCACTGGCACTGCTCATAAATTCAAAATCCTTTAAATGGGGGCTTAGATCCAAGAAGAAAGAGAGAGTGATGAACATTCAAATGAAAGTCCCTGTTGCCAACAGCTTAGCAGGATATGACTTAGGGGCCCTCTTCTTATCATTTGATTCTTGCTAATGTGCTCTGAGCATTCTCCCTAGGGCAGGCAAACCGTTCACCAGCTTTTCTTATATATTATTCAGTGCCATCAGTAATAAGACTTTGAGCAGATTTTTGGTATTATGTCTTCTGGTAGCTTATGGGAAGTTCATGGCTCCCTAAATCTTAGGGTTTATGAACAGAGATGCTGGAAAGAAAATTAAGATTTCTGTCTTCCAAAAACCCTCAACATCTTCCCAGTTACACTTTGACCAAACCCATAGGCCTTTCTCCTTGTTCTAAGGAGTTACAGAATTTGGATTCTCCTCTATGACTTTGCAGAATGACAGTTAATTTTTAAAAGTTAGATGCATAGCTTTAAGAGCTATGAAATATCACAAAGGAGAATAATAATAGCTATTAATGTGGACACCTAGATAAGTACTTTCCAAGTCCTTTGATCCTTGTGATAATCTTATGAACAAGTTTCTTTCATTACTCCCACTTTGTCCATGCATGTTTACATACATGTTGAGGCTAATGAGGATTTAGGCCTAAGAAACTCAAAGATCTATGTTTTCTTAAGTCTTCCTTTGTATCACACTCAGTAAAGTTAGGAGATCTGTTCTCCTCTGCCAGAGAAACAAGGGATTCAAGTTTAGAAACTGACATTTCTCTTTTGTCTCTGCGTTTTAAGTCATCTTAACCACTTGATCATTTGAAAACTCTTGAATTCAAAAGCTATGCTAGAATAGTGAAGTCTAGATAAACTATACTCCCAAATACCATATCGACCTTGTTTGTTTTCCTTAAAATATCATCTTTCAGGGATGAAATGAGACAGATAAACTACTTTTTGACTGCCTACAGCTATTTGCCTATATTGATCATTTTTATATGATCTGTAATGCTATAAATATCTAAATGTTTTTTGAGGCATAAATGTTCCTCTGCTCCTGATAATGATACTGAACATATGTTCAAATAATTGTCACATAATTACAGGTACACTGGGGAAATTTCCCCCTTGCTTGTTGTTCCATGAGTATCTAAAGGACAAAGGAAGCAAACAGACATTATTTATCGAAGGAAATAAAGATGATTTTACCCTTGTCATTGTACTTCCCCTGTATCATTTAAATATGCTGCAAAATAGTTTATTATTAATACTATATGCACATTTACATCAATTATATTAATGACATAAAGAAAGACAGATAAAAGAAAAAGATTTATCCCTTGTCTATTTTGCTTTGTCTCTAAGGAGGATCCAAAATTTGTTTCTCAACTGTTTTTTAGTATTTACCTCATCTACTTCAATTAGACTAGAGACATTTGGAAAACAGGGCCTAGTGTAAAACTTCTTGACATGTCACTTCATATTTCTTCTTATTAGTATTTTAGAAACCACTCTACTCCACAAATAAAATACAAAACAGTTGCTAACTGAAATGTTTTGGTAAGAAACATATTTTTTGCTCAAAGCTTATCCTGTGTTTTGTATTATTTCCATAGGAAAGGCACTCATAGTTAATATTATGAAGCCAGACTTCAGATGATTTTAAAACTCTTGTACGTATTTTCTAATGGCTTTCTCATGGCAATTTTATGCACTTTCAAAACAAATTTATAGATGCTTAGTGAACTTTTTCTATTACTATCTCTATAAAATTTATTTCTCTCTGTGATAAATGAAAATAGAATGCCATGGTTGTTTTAATAAGTATTTTAAAATTCATTTCCTCTTACGATTTATTTTTCCCCATGGTTGCTGTTCTTTTATTTTGGTGGAGGAGTTATTTATCTTTTTTTTTTTTGATATTTTGTACAACAAACATTTGAGCCCTTCTATGGACCTTGATGTGATTTTAAATTTCGCTAAATCAAACCTCCGTAGCTTCCTCTCTTGCTTTTTCTCCTACTTTAATTTTCACAAGTCTTATATTTTTCAAGGGCAACTCCATATTTCCTCCTGGATTTTAAAGTGAAAAGTATAACTTACAGGCATGAAGCAGAAAAAAATTCAATTGTTGAGAATGAATGGAGACCACTTAGATTATATAGGTAATGGGTTTGACTCACTGGTAAGTAAGAATCTTTTTCTCTCCTCCTGTACTCCATGCCTTAGTGGGTCTAAGCAGGCATTTTTAGAAGTTGGCGCCATCAGCATATGCAAATCAATTGCAATTGAATCTCAAGGCAAAGATAGAGAGGTAGCAACCTGAAAAAAGGACTCTATGACTAATTTTTTTCCCTTTGACTTCTTTTCTTTCTTTTTTCCTCAAGAGGCACTTATTTTTTTTCACTTTTCCTCTGTTTTAACTTCTGGAAAGGATTCCTTGAATATCATCCAATAAGTTAGATTAGATGTATCAGAAAAGAAAATCAAGAAAATCAAAGCAAAATGATTATTATACTATTGCTATCTAATGGAAGCTTGGAAGCTTGAAGAAAGAAATCAAAGAGAACATCAGGAAATGGAAAGACCTTCCATGTTCATGGATAGGATGAATTAATATTGTGACAATAGCCCTACTGCCAAAAAATGATACACAAATTCAATACCATCCCATCAAAATCCCAGTGAGATTCTTTATTGGCAAACTTCATGACAATAAATACTTGTAATTAGCGTGTGAATGTAGTATGTAAGTTTTATGGGCAATGTAATGTTAGGATTCTGTCCTACAGCCCAGACTATCAACATCATACACTAGTTTAAAATAAAAATATTACCAGTTGCTCAGACTTTATGTTTAACCACTGTCACTTGCTTTCTCCTGGATTCAAATCCTTTTAAGTTGGTTTTGCTGAAATGAATTATCTATTACATGAGTTATATTTTATAACATTAGGTAAATAGGTACTTGTCTGGTAAGTATATAGAATTTAAGGCCTACAGAGAAGAAACGCTTGTTTCTCAGAATATTCTCTTTTTTTCATATATTTTTATTGTAATTAATAGAAGGGTTACATGATATTTGCCAGATAGATGATGCATTAATTCCCATACATTGATACCCTTTCACATGTCTTGGTCCCCATTTCCCTCCCCCCACCCCCACCCCTCCTCTTGTTTTCCCCCCTTCCCTATCCAATTTCAAAAAACCAAATACAAATATATCCGATATATCAGGTAACAAAGTGAGATAGTGTAACAATATGAGATAACCAAGGGACAGCAAAAGAGATGAGAGATAACATAGTACCTTAAGGACAACAATCATTCATCATATGGCTTATGTTTCTATATCCTAGAGATCCTTTCATTCAGCGTCCTACTATTTGGCCTTTTGTATCAAGGTTTTGCTCTATTGCAAATCTCTCTCAGAATATTCTGATATTAGTGGAAAAGGATCTCAAGAGTCCTGGGTTATGGATGATGCTCTAGAGATCCCAGACTCCAAATCAGATAAAGGTTATTAGTTCTGTGAAACACTTGTGAGATTTTCTGTGCCTCACCTACATGTAGGTTCATGACCAACTGCAAGGAGCTGAATGCTCACTTTACCACACATTTTACAAGGGTAATAGTCTCTGGAAGGTTGCTATGATCTTGTTAAAACTTTTAGGTGTTTCTTTGAGATCCTCAGAACTAGACTATATTTCTTATATGGGAGATGGAGGGGAAAAACTGAGGAAACTTCTCTGTAACTTATTCTGTTCACTGTTGAAAGGAGAGCAGCACACATAGTGGCAAACACAACCTTAGGAATATACACAGAAGGAAGAGAGTGACATCATTTTAGTCACTTGGGGGGTCCAGTCAGCTGAAGCCAAGCTAAGCCAGATTTTATTGAAAACATAAATGTACCCCTGATTTTCAAAGGTAAGGCAGGAGTTAAAAAGATTGAAGATCACACATTACCAGGAGCTATGCTTGGAGCTTCTGTACAGCTTGTATACAATGTAGTTCTAAAAGCAGCTCTCTCAAGTTGGGCTAATAACCTTCTATTTTAAAGATGGTTAAAACATGTATTGAAAGCATGTTCCTAATTTATTAGTCCTCATACAATTAGTAAGGCGTGTTACTTCAGATACTCTGACCCTTATCTGTGGTGCTACTCTACAAAACTATCTTCCTAATAATGTTCTCTTTCATCACATATTACACTCTACCTTTTTATTACTGTTGATTCACTCCCTGGATTTTGTTAAGTATGTATGTCTTCAATACCTATCATGGCTTCTCAACCTCTAAAGTTATCGAGAGCAGAGAACTTGTTTGGGATTTGGTTCTCTTCATTATTGGAGGATTGATGATCATTTTTTATCCTCTATTTTTTCTACGAAAAGACAATTTTTCTTTAGACAAGAGAGTAAGTAAGTCTCTCTCTTCTTTGCAGATTAAAAGCTAGGATATAAAAAATATTGACTTTTCTAAATTTACACTATTGATAGACAAGGCACACAAAGCAGCCATGGTGCTGTTTCAGGGAATGTAAATATCCATTGGGCTGCACGAAAAAGAGCGGACCAAAGATTAGACTCTTAAAATCTCTTATGTTTTCTTGCCCATGAAGTTTTCATGTTTACATTTACTGAAACACTGCAACAACTTCTTTCTTTTGTCAGTAACAGTATATATAATCTCCTCCTGTAACGAAAAGACAATGTTATCAGACCTCTTTTTTTGTCATTTTTTTTCTATGGTACTAAACAGCCCAATATGATCAATACCAAGATAGATTTGTCTGTTACATTTGAAGACTGAATATGATTACTTTTTATACCCAAACAAAAATCCAATAAAACATACTAAAAAGTATCGATGATGAGTGAAACACTTTTCCATATTCATTAATTGATGTGTGTGTGTGTGTGTGTGTGTTTTATACTTTGACTTACAACTGTTTAGTGATGTACCCTAACGTAAAAAATTTAAGAGTTGTAATTATGGCCTTGAAATTTACTAACTCACTAATGTGGAAGCTTTAGAGATAATCATTTAAATTTCACTTTCCATCTTTGCTACAATAGAGATATTAATTTCTATCATGAAAGGCTAAATGGGTTTGGACATGTGCTTTGAATTTCAAGTTCTCTTAAAAACTAGGTGCAACTTATTTGTTCAGTCCAAGGGAAAGGTCCAAAATCCAAAATGGGACCTATCACAATTCCGAGAGTAATCCATTTCTCTGTACCTCATTTTTCTTATCTGTTTTGTGGAATTGGTCAATAGGATCAGAATATTTCAGAATATTCCAACAGTAGCAACATGAGTGACATCTTTAACACCAACATTCTCCCTTACAAATCTGGGCTGAGTGCCAGTGGCTCACATCTGTAATCCTAGCTACTCAGAAAACAGATCTGAGGATTGTGGTTCAAAACCAACCTCAGCTGAAAAGCTTAAATAAGACTGTATTTGTCATTTAACTAGCAAAAAAAAAAAAAGGAAACATGAGCTTCCCCATCACCTCCTCCATGAATCTGGGCTTTGCTAGGCATCTATCTAGGTGTCTTAGGCTGTGTGAAATCTTGTGTTTTCCTCCATGAAAGTAAGAGCAAATAGGCAAGCACTCCTGTGACACAATCAACAGATTCTTATTAAGCTCTTAAGTTCTTAGTATTGACCTTGAAGAAGAACTGGGCATTAGATGTTATTCCATTTACCTCTGATACTGTGGGCAATCTGGCAGTTGGCTAGCATACAACAGTCTTAAGTTTTTCATCTGCATAACGAGGAAAGAATACATAACTAAGTAAAGAAATTATATGTGTGACACTCTTAATATTGCTAGAAGATGGGACATAATCAGTAAGAGAGTATCAGCATCATGAGAAAAATCTCACCTTGTTTCTCATGTTTATTCTGACATATTTATAGTCAGATGAGCAGAAAACTTTGCAGTGATGAAACCTTCGGAGCCACTCAAGCCTGGGTTAGGTGGAAAACACAGCTAAATGGGACATGAAAGCCATGCTTCTCAGGTCTCATTTTCAGCCTTTCTCAAATTAGGAGTGGACAAGGTGTGCCATTGAAAGTCAGTGCCAATTCCTGAGAGAAGCAGATAATGAAACTTACGGAGAAGTCTGGATTACAAAGAGCTATTCTTCATGTGTTTCTCTAGACTCATGGATTTATTTACAGGTTGGGATTTATTTCAATTTAGGATTATGAGGCCACAAAGTGCCTTTAATACAGACACGGAGAACACCATTGGCAGCTAGCTCCACGTAGGAAAATCTCCAAGCTCAAATGCTGTTACCAGGCCTATCCAACTCCTGAGTTCCATTTCTACATTGGCCTTGCGATCTGTGAAGACTGGAAAATGGTTAATGGCTAATGGCAGCCTTAGGCTTTTATGCTCTGATGCTTATGATCATTGTGTCCCTAAGACAGACGTTGTGGATGAACTCTGAGAATTCTTGTGATGCTAGTTCCAAAACCTACCACTGCGGGTATTACAACAAAATATAGCACCTACGAGTGTGCTATTGGTGATATGGAATCCAATTAATGAATACAAACTTGGAAGTGGTGCTTTCTCAAAGGATCATTAGACAGATTTTGCTCAGGAGAGGATGATAGATTGACAGGCAAGATGGAGACAATACACATGCTCTTTATTTTCTGGGAGACATTTTTTCCATCCCTTTGTCTATTGTGACAAATTTCTTCCTTCGGAGTTTGATTAAACCGTCACTTCCTGCCTCTCCCCGTATCAACTCTTAGATGAGTTAGCTCCCTTCCTCAATTTGTGGTACTTACACAACAAAGGTACATTTAAAAAAAATATGACGTGCATGTGGGGCAAATTTCATAAATTTCTAAATACTTCTAAAAGGTTACATCCTTTGATCCAATAAACACTGTTAGTTCATCCTTAGGAGGAGAAATATAAATACTTGCTGAATTATATTTCCACAATATTGTCACATAAAAATAATCAGGATACTCCTATTTTAAAATCCATTTCTTTGGTAGAAAGATATTTTTGCATTGAAGTAGTATAATGCATGGTCTCAGAAACTGGCAGTTAGATGTAGTTAGAGACTGGAGCCCTTGTGACAGATAAATAAGGAGCATCTCTTCAATTATAGAGCAGGAGTGGTTGCAGTTAAGTAGTCCCCAAATCACCATTTGAACATGCTGATTATTTGGATGGATTCTTAAGTCAGGAAGCAGATGAAAGATTGGGGAGGGACACATACGTGAATGAAAATAATGTTTTTCAAAGAGTGTTCGGGCACATTGGGCTTCCACATGATTTGTAAATGTAAGTGTTCATTGGGTATGGTATTTTTGCCTAGGGGTTTGTGCACCATGGACAAAACCAAAAACAAAAACTACGTAGAGTCTCTCCATTTGTGATATTGTTTTTCATGAGGCATGAGTGAATCTTCACAGTGGAAATAATCCAAAAGTAGTAAAAAAAAAAATGTATGGAGGAATTTGAACTGTTGTTCTAAGTTCCATAGTTTTTATTGGTGGGGGTGGGGAAATGGGGGTCATGGGGCTTGAACTCGGCCTGGGCATTGTCCCTGAGCTCTTTAGCTCAAGGCTACTACCCTACCCTTGAGCCAAGCCCCACTTTCCATTTTCTGGAGGTTAATTGGAGATAAGAGTCTCAGGTTCTTTTGTGCCTGGACTGGCTTTGAACCTTGATACTCAGCCTCCTGAGTAGGTAGGATTACAGGCGTGAGCCACTGCTCCCAGCTAAGTTCCATAGTTTTAACTTATGATTTATTTCCTGGGGATAAAATCATGTTCTGACTGGGAGATTTTTCTATAGCTCTTGTGAGTTAAAGTCTTATAAATGGGCATGTTTTAAATGTGTTTTTATCTTTATCTTTCTTCCCTCCTCTTCCTCCCCCTCTCCCACACTGGTTCTGGGCTTTGCCCTTTAGTTTTTTTTTGTTCAAAACTAGTACTATACCACTGGAGCCACAGCTCTACTTCTGGCTTTGCTTGGTGGTTAATTGGAGATTTTCCTGCCCACTTTTGCTGTCTTTGAAACATGATCCTTATATCTCTGTTTCCTGAGTAAATAGGATTACATGCATGAGCCATTGGTATGCAGAAAATAGATCATATATATATTATTTGTGATGGAAAACAAATAATTCTTTAAATAATTACTGAATGCTTAAACACTGAGATCTCACCTCATGTGGTTGCTCATTGTAAAACAGGGCACTTAGGTGCTGCCTGTAGCCTAGTGTATCCTAGTAATGCCACATACATAGTGTCCAGTTTATGATCATTTACAGTGGGGATGTTAGTTAAGTTCCAGTTGGTTAATCATAAACAGGGGAAGCCATTATAATTACAAATAATTGACCACAGTGGCTAATGAATATTCTCACATTCATCTTTGAATAATATTATCAGGAAGGTATAACCTTACATTATTAGTTGCAACACTAGTTTTGTACCTTCTCTTAGTCACCAGGAAGATAGATTAGATTACTGGTTCAGCTATTGTATAATATTTTATGAGCTATCTATAAGGCACAAAGAGAATAGTCAATATTATTGGTATAATAAAGTAAAAACTATTAATAATGTATATGATAGGGGGTTGATTATTGTCATTTGTGTTCATGGACTGGAAAGAGCAAACAATGTGATAGAAGAATTTATTAAAAAATTAATCAATTTCTATTTAAGTTTTCTCATAAGAAATTAGTATAAAATTAGGGGCTGTTTTTATATACCAATGATACTGATAAAAATATAAAGTAGATGATGTAAAACAAAGGATTAATTTTTTGTTACAGATAAAATGTTGAGTAGGTAAATGATTCTATTTATGATTCATTTTAGGATTATTTATTATTATAAAATAAATATATTATCTCATTAGGGCAACAAACTCAGCACAAATAAATGTCATGTCAATCAATAGAGTTATACTTTCTACAGAATCATAAGCTGTGAAACTACTTATTGAGGCAAGTAAAAGGCAGGGATAGAAGAGAAGAGACACAGTGAAAAGAGTGACTTTGTTTCTTTGATAGAGGTTAAAATTCAGTAAGTTTTCTTAACAGATAAAGCTTGTTATGATATAATAACATGGAGAAATTATTTTTGTCTCCTAGAAATAAGGCTGCATTTACAACTATATGTGAGACATAAGACAATAACTAGAAAATAATGTATGGAAGTTCCAGAGCAGATGTATAGCTGAATATTTTGGAGAAAAAGAAATATGATCCTTCTTAGTTTTTCCCAAATAGTAAAATGATTGCTACTGAAAGCACACCTGTGTGAAGACTGGAGATATCTGGTCTACCTCATATCAGGGATGAAAGCACAAATAGTCACTAAGGCATTTTACTGGGAGACTTTTCAAGTTCTAGACTTTTCACCCTAATCTGGCAATCACCTTTGATTCCTGGAAGTGCAGAGAGAGCCTTACAGATCACTCCATATTGAGGCCACCCCTACCCTACGTCGGAATAATCATCGCATAGAAATAGAATTCTTCCCTCAGATGATAAAGGTTTTACTGGGACAGCCTTGTAGAACCAGAACTCAGTGATCAGACCACAATTTGGCCAAGACTGTTTAATTATGCATATTCTCTGATACTTTGGTTCTTCTACTATTTGAACCTATAATTCATGCTTTTTTCCTGAAGATGGGCTGTAATTCTGGAAGACTGTGCCCACAGAATGATTGTTTTTGATTATGTCCTTTCTTCATTGCTGCCTTTTTACACACCATGTTTTTTTCTTTTTCTTTTTCTTTTCTTTTCTTTTTTTTTGAGGTGAGTAGCTGCATCTGGCTTTGAGGTAAGTTGCTGGATCTGGCATATTAAAAACTCAAGAGTTTGCCCACTGACATAGGACTGTGGCTATAGAACATGGAGGAATGGTGTATTTGATAGAGTACCAGTAGATAATTAAAGAATAAAAAACAGAAAGACAGGGAAAGAATTGAAGACAGGTCAGTAGAAACTTTGCATATCAAAATGTAAGAAACATTAAAATAGAAATAAAATCAATATAGTACATTTGAGACCTGTGGGATAATTGAGAAGATGTTGTAATTGTATACTACATGAATCATTAAAATATCCAAAGAGGAGAAAATTAAACAGAAGAAATGATTTAACAATAATGAAGAAAAATTTTGACAAAATTAAAAGCAGACTTCATACTACAGGATTAGAAAGCTCAGACAAAATAAACCTAAAACATATATAGAAATCTTGGCATTTACACATCTTATATTCAAACTACATAAGATGAAAAAAATGAAGAAAATAATATTGCATCAAACCAAAACAGGAGAATAAGTATATTACTGCCTGAAGAACAAACACATACTATAATTCTAATCAGAAACTATGCAAGAGAGAGGAGTGTGAAATGGAACATTTAGAAGATTTGAGCGGTCACATCAAACCAGAATTCTATATCCTCTGGAATCATTTTAAATTACATGAAAGATAAAGTCTTTTTAAAACAAACAAAAGGGAGGAAATTCATAACCAGCAGATATGCACTGTAGGAAAGGTTAAAAGAAATTTCTCAGTCAGAACATTATATACATAAAAAATACTTAGATATGCAGAGAGAATGGAAAGAAATACAAGAATAGATGGACTTATGTAAAGGGGATGTTATGGTTTTTAATTGATGTACAGTATAGCTGTCTGTTGAAAGCAATGGTAGTTATGATACATGTCTCATTACATTCATATGTTAAAGGAATAACTAGATGGTCACATGGGTTGCAGGAATTACAAACACTATACTAGTAGCCTTATATATTCATATAGGGAAAGTATAAAACTATTATTTGAAGACAAATTATTAACTGAAAACCAACTATTCTTTGAGTCATTTCAAGTAGCTAAGATTAGAGGGGTGAGCCACTGATATCTGGGGAGACAAAGTGATTAATATCTTCATTAATAAATACCCTGAAATTTTGATCATTTCAAAGATAAAGCAATTGGAGCACAGATTGGGAATTTCCTAGTGATTGATTATAAGCCAACAATAACTTAGAGTTTCTAAGTCTAGTTCTAGTGTCTCATATGTTTATTTCCATCTCTGCCTCAGACACAGAGGATAAGGCAATAGTAACTCAAAAATATGTGGGAATACATAAATAAACAGAAATGTATGTCTCAGTTAATGTATATATAGAGCAAACACAGATGCTTTCTTTGTCTTTCAACTGCTTATAATCTAATAAAATTATGTAAGTAAATGAATGTACAGCAACTTATTAAGAACCATCATGAACAAAGAGTGTGTGGCTAAAGACAAGAGATATAATTAATTCACTTTTAGAGTCATGGAGAAGTCTTTACATAAAAAGGTAAATGTTTCTAGGCCCTGAAAGAAAAGTCAGAATTTCCCAGGTAAGTCAACAGTAGTTGATGATATTACAGGAAGAAAGATTATGTGCAATAGACATGAAATAAGGTAGAAAGACAGACATGAGATAGGAAAATATTAGCAATGTATGCTATGAAGGTATGCATGGTCTCTGTCAGAATTCCATGAGTTCTCATGGAATTGATCATTCATAATCCTGTCTACCAAAGGAGATATACAACTCATTTTACAATAAAGAAATTTAAGTAGAAAACCTATTGCTAATTATGTTCTGGGCCCAAAAGTAGGTCCTTTTTGGATGTCATAATATTAACAGACAAGAACAATCTGGAAGAATAATGTTATCATTTTACTGTTAATATATCTGAGCTCAAAAAAAGGTGAATAGTAGCTCTCTTGTGGTTAGAGTTGGTTGACTACATGTCCAGAGTTTTCTTCTAGCTGAACTCCAAAAGATCCCATGATTTTGTTGGCAATGTGAGGAAGAGAACACAAATAAACATCGCATAGGGGCAAACAAGTAGTGAATGGAAATCATAAGTTGTTATGCTAGTAGTAACATTATAGTTACTTACTCCTTCTCCCTCAGTATAAACATGTGTGTGTCACTTCTTTAGCGAGATCTTTTCTGATCAATAATCATTTTCTAATGATTATTACACTAAAGTAATAAACTTACTTGTAGAGTAGATAGCAACCAATTACTTGTAGACTTTAGGGAAGATTCTCTCTCTCTCTCTCTCTCTCTCTCTCTCTCTCTCTCTCTCTCTCTCTCTCTCTCTCTCTCTCTCTCTCCCCCCCCCTCCCTCTTGCAACATAACAGATCAACATAACAGAACAATAAAGGGATTAGATGACTCTACTTAAATATGGGAACAAACTCACTGAAGTAAATATTGGCTGAAGGCTAAAGCTGAGTTTAAAGAAAAGCAACAGAAGACTTGGGGTGAGGAAAGCAAAGTAGACAATGCATTTCAGGAAGACAAGAGTGTGCAGAGAACCTGCAGCTTTGATTGATTTGATGCATTCCAAAGAACTAGACAGAAGAGTACCAAAGCTGAATTATTTCCAGGCCGGTGAGATTGGAGGTGGATGGCAGGCAGGATTTTGTGGGGAAAGAGACTTTGATGCCTATGCTAAATGATCTCCTTATTGCCATGGGGTTCAATGGCCTAGAAACTGCGCGATGCAGGCCTGAAGTGTTTTCTCTCCTGGTAAGCCTGAGGTCACGAGAGACTTGTGTTTGTGGTCACGGAAAATTTCACCACTAAATGAGTTGTCGTCTACTACTCTTGATGTAAAATTAAAATGAGGTGTCTTACAAAGTCAGCATCTAACAGAGACGAGATCCACATGTATCCAAGGGAAAGAAAGGTCATGAAGAGCTGAGGCATCCGCCACCACTCCCACCGGAAAGAACACTTCCAGTCCCAGCCTGTCAAGTGCTCCGGTTCGCCTGCAGAGTTGGTGAAAGCGGGCTCTTTCAATATAGATTTTTTCATACCTCTTGTAAAAATGTCACTGGGTTGATTCAAAAATATTGTTATTGGCGCCTAAGGGGCAGAGATCTGCCAGCAGGAGACTATACAAGCTCATTCTTTTGAATGTACCAAGTCCCCTCCTGAGAAACAAAATAAGATCCTCAGAACCAAATCTGAATCTGGATTACTTTCCGTCCAGTTTTTTCCCCCTTAAATACATAATTCTACAACATGCCTGAGACAGCAGGCAGTGCCTTGGTTGGGCAGGAAATAGGCCATTTTCCCTTTTAGTTTGTTTTCTTCCCTCCTTTCTCCCCCCTCCCTTCTTCCTCCCATTTTTTCCTTTAAAAAAATATCCATTTCAAATCCTTTTTATAAGTTTTTCTTTGGAACCATTACTTTGTATTAGGGTGATAAAGGCAATTCCACCCCTGCGTGGTTTAAAGGTTTTCTGGGCAGAAACATGAAAGGGGTTTGTTTCTTTTGGAAAAATAACAAGAACTCAGATTTATTCCTCATCATGATGTAAAATGTGCTGCTTCTTTGGCAAAGAAGCAAAGCTGTTAGTTTTATCTGAAACCTGGGAATGCTACCCTTGGGGATCCCCTCTGGTCACTTCTCAGCAAGACAAAACGTATTCCATTGTTGCTCTCAGTCCTTTGAAGGGGGCCAGCACAGTGGAAGAGGAGGCGCGCTGAGCATTCTGATATATAAAGGAATGCCACATATCGGAGGCTGCTGAACTACAGTTCTAGAATGCTTTTCTGTGGGTCAAACCTACTGAAAAAAAATGCCCCAGGCAGGTTTTCTCTAAAAAGTCCCACCTTCAATATCCATGAAAAGGCCTTTCCAGGCAAACTCATCCACACAGTGATCCCACAGAGTCAGTACTGAGCACTTTGCGTTTGGGTTTTTCAAATAACCCTCATTTTCCCTTGAGGAAGAACAGTAGCAACTGTTCTTTCTTGAGTATCTGCGTGGATGTTGTGCTCAGCACCTGAGCCAGAGTTATTTATTTAATACCTCATGCGACCATGAGAAGTGGATCTTCTGGGACTTCTAGGAGTCTGTGGCTCTACAATAGTAGGTGGTAGATTTCGCCACAGGGACCTTCCTGGAATGTTCACAGAGCTTAAGCTTTCACCACACAAGATGAGTTGTTGCAAAGAAAGAAGACACCAGTGCCTCCTGGTGATGAGTGCAGACAGTAGTCACCTTGTCAAAATAAGGGAAGTATGAGATCTTCATGTAAAACGTAAATGACCAAGTTATTGAATACATTTACCACATTGCCTGCTATCAGGTATGCAATCTTTACTTGACTCTGAACTTTAGTATCATTTCAAAGGCAGCCAATAAGTCACATACTCAGAAATTTACACACATTTTGTTTATGATAAGCATTTTTGTAAATGGTTGGCCATTTGTATTCTTGAAAAATCCCATCATGAAAATACTGATAAAGTTAAGAGATAACACAAGCAATCAAACCCAAATATTGATGGTATGCACAGACTTTGAGAGAGTACAAATTATGGCTATACCTCTATGAATGAAGATGTTTGTTGTTTGTCTTGAGACGTTTAGCATATATGAACTATTTCATGATGATGACCCAGAAAAAAGTCTGAAACTTGCAGAGTTATCATTCAATGCCTTTAGTTTTCAGACTGGTCACTCCTTAAAAGTAACATGCAAATATGTATATATATATACACATATAATATGTGCATGCATGCATACATATATATACACAAACACAGAAATATTGCAAATATAAAACACTTATTTTATATTTATTTATTGATATTTATTTATATCATCCCAGAGGCAGTTATCCTGTTAGCCTTGGGTTGGAAACCATCATGGTTCCAAAGAGCCAGCGTTACATATTTTATCATTACATTCATATATTTTGTGATTCTTATACCACCCTATATACTATGGAAGAGAAGCCATATATAAATCAGTCTTTCTTAGTGTGTCATGGAATGAAGTACACTAAAGAACCATCACAATTCAGTGTTTCATGAAAGTAAAAGAGCCATTGGTTTTTTTCCTATTGAGATTTTAATGCCCAAGTTAGCATCTGACATATAGGAGATAATCATGGTAGATTTTCACATGACTTGCTTTGTTGATCAGGTGAAACTAGTTTTAAATGTGTAATCATTAAGGATGAGTTACTCTTCACAAGGCTTGTAAATTCTCAAGTTTCAAGTTGAAGCACTGATGTTAATTAAGTTGAAGCATAAAGTAGCAGCTGTAAGGCATAACTAGGGGCTATGAAATAACAATATCATCATCACCAACTGCAATAATAACAAATTAATTACAGTTGTTGAGTTTCTGCCATATGCCACATATATACTTATTATTTCATTTAGTCCTTAGGAAATGCAGTGAATTATAATGTTCATTTACAGATGAGAAAAACTGGGGTACAGGAAGTTTCATAAGTTACTGAAGGTCTCCAGTAGGTTGCCAAGTTTGACTCTGAACCTGGCTGACCCACTTTGAGAGGCTACATCTCAACCACTGTGTATTATTGCCATCCCATCTCCCAAATCAGAACCCAAGAGTGTGTGGGATATCTCTCTCAAATTGAGATGGATATCCTAGGAAACTTCATGAGGGATTCTTTCCATACCTTAGACGTTAGCTTCTGACGTCATAACATTTATAAATTTATCACTGAAGGTATTAGTGATTAGATTTGCAATGCTGATGTTAGGCAGCCAAGACAAGGATTCTTTCCTTGGACTATTTAAAAATATAATGTACACTCCCACCAACAGTGTAGTAGTGATCCCTCCTGGCCACATCCCCTCTCGTGTCTGTTGTTATTAGATTTCTTGATCTTGGCCATTCTAACTGGAGTGAGGTGGGATCTTAGAGTTGTTTTGATTTGCATTTCTTTTATGGCCAGAGATGTGGAGCATTTCTTCATGTGTCTATAGGCCATTTTTATTTCTTCTTCAGAGAAGACTCACTTTGAGTCTTTGGCCCATCTTTTAATGGGATGGTTGTTTCTTTGGATATTAGTTTTGGAGTGATTCAATTTTTTTAGCTGTTGATATATTTTAGATATGAGGCCTTTGTCTGTTGTATGGTTAGTGAAGATCTTCTCTCACTCTGAAAGCTTTCTGTTTAGTTTGCTAGCTATGTCCTTTGCCATACTGAAGCTCTGCAGTTTTAATGCAGCCCCAATTACCCAGACTTTCTTTGATTTGTTGTCTATAGGTCCTTATTAAGAAAGTTTCGACCTGTGCCAAGGAGACCTAATGTATCTGCTACCCCTTCTTGTAAAATTTTCAGTGTATCTGCTTTTACCTCGAGATCTTTGATCCATTTGGAGTTAATCCTGGTACAGGGTAACAAAGAAGGATCCAACTTTAGTTTTCTGCAGATATTTAACCAGTTCTGCCAGCAACACTTGTTGAAGAGGCTCTCTTTCTTCCGTTCTAATTTTTGGTTCCTTTATCAAAGATTAGGTGGCCATACATCTGTGGGTTGATATCTGGGTCTTCAGTTCTATTCCATTGGTCCTCCAGCCTGTTCTTATGCCAGTACCAAGCTGTTTGGGTTACTGATCAACTACTATGGAAAGCAGTATAGCGGTTCCTCAAAAGACTAAACAACCATCTACAACAACTTATCAAAAAATTATACACCATGATCAAACAGGATTCATCACAGGGAGGCAAAGCTGGTTCAACATACGCAAATCAATTCATATAATTCAACACATCAACAGGAGCAAGGACAAAAATCACATGATTGTCTCAATAGATGCGGAAAAGGCATTTGACAAGATCCAACACCCCTTTATGTTAAAAGCTCTGGAGAAACTAGGAATCCATGGAACATTCCTCAATATAATAAAGGCTGTGTATGACAAACCCACTGCTAGTATTATACTTAATGGCGAAAAGCTAAAGCCATTCCCTCTAAAATCAGGAATGCAACAAGGATGCCCATTCTCTCCACTCCTTTTTAACATAGTATTAGAATTCCTAGCCAGTGCAATAAGGCAAGAAGTAAGAAGGGGATCCAAGTAGGGAAAGAGGAAATAAAACTATCCCTCTTTGTAGATGACATGATTCTGTATTTAAAGAATCCTATAGACTCTAATCCCAAGCTCCTTGAGCTGATTCAAAACTTTGGAAGGGTAGCAGGCTATAAAATTAACCCTCAAAAATCAACTGCCTTTCTCTATGCCAACAGTGAGAGGAATGAGACAATAATCAGGAAAGCAACTCCTTTCACAATAGCCTCAAAGAAAATAAAGTACCTAGGAATTAGCTTACTAAGAATGTAAAGGACCTTTTTGATGAAAACTTTAAAACCCTAAGAAAGGAAATTAAAGCAGAACTAAGGAAATGGAAAAACCTCCCATGTTCCTGGATTGGAAGAATCAACATCGTGAAAATGAAAATCTTCCCAAGGGCTATCTGCAAATTCAACGCAATACCCATCAATATCCCAATGTCATTCTTTAAAGAAATAGAAGAGGCAATCCAAAATTTCATATGGAATAATAAAAGACCCCATATAGCAAAAACACTTCTTAGCAGAAAGAACAGTGCAGGAGGAATTTCAATACCAAACTTTAGACTCTATTACAGAGCTATAATTCTCAAAACAGCTTGGTACTGGCACAAGAACAGGCCTGAAGACCAATGGAATAGAACTGAGGACCCAGATATTAAACCATAGACATACCGCCACCTAATCTTTGACAAGGGAGCCAAAAAAATAGAATGGAAGAAAGACAGCCTCTTCAACAAGTTGTGCTGGCAGAACTGGTTAAGCACCTGCAGAAAACTAAAGTTGGATCCTTCTTTGTCACCCTGCACTAGAATTAACTCCAAATGGATCAAAGACCTGGAGGTAAAAGCTGACACACTGAAAACTTTACAGGAAGGAATAGGAGATACACTAGGCCTCCATGGCACAGGTCGAAACTTTCTTAATAAGGATCAAGAATCACAAGAAATCAGAGAAAGCCTGGATAAGTGGGACTGCAGTAAACTGCAGAGCTTTTGTATGGCAAAGGACATAGCTAGTAAATTAATTAGGAAGCCTACAGAGTGGGAGAAGATCTTCACCAACCATACAGCAGACAAAGGCCTCATATCTAAAATATATCAACAACTCAAAAAATTGAATCACTCCAAAACTAATCTCCAAAGTAACAACCATCCCATTAAAAGATGGGCCAAAGACTTAAAGAGAGTCTTCTCTGAAGAAGAAACAAAAATGGCCTATAGACACATGAAGAAATGCTCAACATCTCTGGTCATAAAAGAAATGCAAATCAAAACAACGCTAAGATTACACCTCACTCCATTTAGAATGGCCAGGATCAGAAAAGAATAACAACAGATGCTGGAGGGGATGTGGCCAGGAGGGATCACTACTACACTGTTGGTGGGAGTGCAAACTCGTTCAACCACTATGGAAAGCAGTGTGGCAGTGCCTCAAAAAGCTAAACATAGAGCTCCCCCATGACCCAGTAAATCCACTACTTGGCATTTACCCAACCATCCAGAAACTAGGGCATACTGAATCCACTACCACAACAATGTTCATTGCAGCATTATTCACCATAGCAAAAATATGGAACCAACCTAAATGTCCCTCAGTTGATGAGTGGATCAACAAGATGTGGTATTTGTACACAATGGAATTCTATGCTGCTGTCAGAAAAAATGACATTGACCCATTTGTTAGGAAATGGAAAGACTTAGAAAAAAATCATATTAAGTGAAGTAAGCCAGACTCAAAGGAACTTAGGCTGAATGGTTTCCCTCATTCGTCATAATCAGTAGAAACCTTGGGCTCTACTAGCAGAGATTTGCAATAGAGCAAAACCTTGATACAAAAGGCCATATAGTATGAAGCTAATTGAAAGGACCTCCGGAGTATTGAAACAAAAACCATATAATGAATGATTGTTGTCCTTAATATATTGTGTTATCTCTCATCTCTTTTTGAATTAATGCACCTTCTATCTGGCAAATATCATGTAACCCTTTTATTAATTACAATAAAAATATTTAAAAAAAGAAAAAAAATTCAAAAAAGAAAAAAGACTAAACATAGTGCTCTTCTATGACCCAGCAGTTCCACTACTTGGCATTTACCCAATCATTCAGAAACAAGGACATACTAAATCCACTAGCACAACGATGTTCACTGCAGCACTATTTACCATAGCGAAGATATGGAACCAACCTAAATGTCCCTCAGTTTGTGATTGGATCAACGAGATGTGGTATTTATGCACAATGGAATTCTATGCTGCCATCGGAAAGAATGACATCGCCACATTTGTAAGGAAATGGAAAAACAGAAAAAATCATATTAAGTGAAGTAAGCCAGACTCAAAGGAACATAGGCTCAATGGTTTCCCTCATTTGTCATAATCAGTAGAAACCTTGGGTTCTCCTAGCAGAGATTTACAGTAGGGCAAAACCTAGATACATAAGGCAATATAGGATGAGACTAAATGAAAGGACCACCAAGACATAGAAACAAGAGCTATATAAGGTGTTTCTCTTGTACTTAATATACTATGTTATTTCTCATCTTACCTTGTTATCTGATATACTTTATATATGTTTATTTGCTTATATGAAATAGGATAGGGAAGGGGGAAATAAGATGAGGGGAGGGGTGGGGGAGAGAAATGTTGACAAAAACATGATAAGGGGTAGCAATGATTGTTAAGAAATGTATCTTCTAGGGTACCAAGACATGTGAAAGGGTATCAATATATGTGAATTAATGCACCTTCTACCTGGCAAATATCATGTAACCCTTTTACTAACTACAATAAAAAAATATATGGAAAAAAAAGAAAAAAAATGTATCTTCTAGCTGGGTGCGGTGGCTCACGCCTGTAATGCTAGCTAATCAGAAGGCTGAGATCTGAGCATCAAGGTTCAAAGCCAGCCCAGGCGCAAAAGGACCTGAGACTTATCTCCAATTAACCTCTAGGAAAATGGAAAGTGGGGCTAGGCTCCAGGGTAGGGTGGGAAACGTGAGCTGAAGACCTCAGGGACAGTGCCCAGGCTGAGTCCAAGCCCCATGACCCACACACAAAAAAGAAGGAATGTACCTTTTATCTGGCAAATATAGTGTAACCCTTCTATTAATTACAATAAAAATAATAAAAATACACTGTACAATACTGTACAATATTTTAAAAGGTAGATGTTATTGATGTTGTCTGCTGACTTTGTGTTCCTATAATTAGGTGAGTTCACTCTAGCTGGTAGATTATAAGTATGTGTGCTTTCTCATTCAGAAAGACCTTGCAACATCATATTTTCTCCACATATGTACAGTTCTTTCTAAAGGTCAATTGTCAAACCAAAATTATGCGGTTACTGTGGTTCCATTTTCTCAACAGAAAGAATAGGGTGAGCTATGAGCTAATAAAATGTTTTGTTTTGATATATGAATATGTGCTGATATGCACACACACTCATCAATCATTATATATGAATTCAATTTTTCTTTTATTGAACCAGCCTAATTGAGAAGAACAAAATTATTTACCACTGTGATTCTCTTGAAAAATCCAAGGTATACAGCCACTATATGTATAATGCACAGCATGGATAAGAATGAAAACTGCCTCTGTATTCTAGGCAATCAAAGAATTACTCAGTATAAACATATTTTCTTTCTCCCTATTTCAGGAGCACTATTCCTTGCAATCACCTCCTCATTTATTGAATATATAATTAGTTAGTGATACTGTTGTCTCATTACCTTTGTAGAGTGACTGGTCCTAATTGTTGTAATTTTCTTAGTTCAGGGAAAGTGTTTTCCCAATTACCCTGATCTTTCTCACTTTTGAGATTTTTGCACTTTCTTCCTTCAGTCATGGGCAATGATAGCCATGTGATTTTGAGTGCACACATTTTAAGATCAAAGGCTACCATTCTACTGCTGAGGGGAAAGATAGAAGTCCTCCGTCACAGGTGATCTAACTCCATGTCTTTTCACTGACACAAAAAGACACGAATCTTAAGATATTTTTAATAAACCTTTCAGAGTGAGTTTCAGCTAAAAGTTTTAATACATCATTGAAATCCAAAATGCCTACTTGTCACCCCCTTTGTCTGACTGAACATGTTTTAAATTTATTTTGGAACAAGTGTCATTCCAGATGGATAAGAGATGGCAATGTCAGCTTCATAATTAACGATGAAGGAAGGGGATTTAGATTTAAGATTAATCCGTCAAGAGTTCATAAAATGTTCACTGGAAAAGTAAAAATATGCCAGTTTTATTCATTCGGCAACTCTATTGAAATTGCTCTTTTAATTAAGATAGAAATAAAATCCGTTAAGATAATTAAAAAGTATTAGTGCACCAAGAGAAACTGGATTGGCAAAACTATTGTCCAATCCAAGTTTAGGGAAGAAAGAATGCCTTAACTTAGAAAATAACTCAAAAAATAATAGTCTGAGGTATGATTCATATTGCATTTACATAACTAGTGCAAAGTCCTTAGTTCAAACCTGTCTTCTTCCTTTCCCCTGCAAAATTAACTTGTTTCAAATCTTAAGGTACATAAAAACTATAAAAACTTAATTTTCATTATATGAATCTTTCTGATCCCTGTCCCCCAAAAAAGCTCACCCTCATCAACTGTCATATACTTATTTGATCTTTAGGAGAATGTAGGAAATAAAGATCAAATTTCAAAAGTGCTAGTCAGTTTGAATTCCTTGCCAGTAAAGCATTGATGCTTCTTAAACCAAGAATTGTATAACTAGTCCTATTTCTGAGTTTAAGAGGAACATATTCTTTTATGTTAAAACTCAAAGATATTCCATGAATATGCAACAACACTCAGATCTATGGATTCACAACACAGTTGACAGTGCCTATGGTTTGACTATGAGTCCCCATGCTTATAAAAAAGGCTCATGTGTTAAAGGGTTAATCACCGGTCTAAGGCAATTGTGGGAATGTACAATGTTTTAAGAAGTGTAGCCTCATGGAATCCAGTTAAGTCCCTAGAGCTGTGCCCTTCTAGGAAGTTAAGTGGAGCTCAGCCTGCTCTTCTCCCTCCATCAAAGCTATGAGTTGAATGGTTTCACCATGTTGCTTCTCCCATGGAGCACTGCCTCAACACAGCCCTAAAGTGATAGAGTCAACCTATTCTGGACTCAATTCAAGAGAAAGCCTTTTATCTTTGTACATTGGTTAACTCAGGTATCTTGTAGAGGAATAAGAAACTGATAAACACAAAGTCAGATATTTTTTTTTTGCCGGTCCTGGGCTTGAGCTCAGGGCCTGAGCACTGTCCTTGGACTTTCTCAAGGTTAGAGCTCTACCACTTGAACCTCAGCACCACTTCCGGCTTTTTTCTATGTATATGGTACCAAGGAATAGAACCCGGGTCTTTGTGCATGCTAGGCAAGCACTTTAACCACTGGGGCAAACTTCTGGCCCCATTTATTCTTCTTCTTCTTCTTCTTCTTATTATTATTATTGCCAGTCCTGGGCTTGGGCTCAGGGCTTGAGCACTGTCCTTGGACTTTCTCAAGGCTAGCATTCTACCACTTGAGCCTCAGCACCACTTCCAGCTTTTTGCTATGTATGTGGTGCGGAGGAATTGAACCAGGGTCTTTGTGCATGCTAGGCCAAACACTCTCAGTGAGTAGAATGGGTGGAATCTGGTTAGAGCTCATCCACAGGGCAGCAGAAACCCGATGTAAATTACTTCTCTTCACCTCATAGCTAAGGTTTTTTTTTCCCTGCTCCATTTTTCATGAATGATGGTGAAGTGCAAAGAGGCTAACTTGCTAAATAACAAGTGATGGAATGTAAATAATATCACATTGTAAGCTATTGTACAACTGTACAAATCCAAAACGAGTGCAAACAGTGTAAACAGAACTCACTTCAAGTTACCACCATGCCAGTTATTTGTGGTAGGCTGAGTTTCCCTAAATCACAGCAGGTCATCTGTGTTGGGAGAAATAAACAACAGTACAATGCAGCTTAGAATAGAACACACATGCTCAGTAATCTTTTAATAAAAGATTGAGGTAATGCAGTTGGATTGAATCAAGTGTTTCGGCCAATCCAAACTATTGGGAGCCAGAGTGGAATCAAACTGTACCTTGACTTGCATCAGACGATGGCTTTATTGTCTTATTGTTTTCTGGCCCTATTCTATGTAAATGACCTGAGAATTACCATATGAATGTAACACCTGGAGGTTCCCTGGGTCTGGAGGAGGGAAGAAGCAGGAGTGGAAAATAAACGCGGCAGTCTCGGCAGTCTTTACCTGGACTGCGGACATCCCGGACCCGGTGTGTCTGTCTCTCTTCTATTTCTTGGTAGTCCTTGCCCCCGATTTCAGGAACCCCAATCTGCGAACCCTGGTTTGCTGCCGGTTGGCCCCGGCACAAACAATTTGTTAACATTGTACAAAAGCAATAGTTTAATATTTTGAGAAAATTCTAAATGTGGTTTGTGGAGATGCTTCCTTCTAATGAGGAAGCAAATTTTATAATATAGGAAGAGTCTAAAATTATTTCCAGAGACACATTCAGCTCTTGGTACAGTTTGCAGATAAAAGTCTTCAAGAAAAGTCTTTAAGAAAATCATTGCTTTCTATTAAAAATAATTAAAGGACACTACAATGCTTTTTGTGCATTTTAAGAATATCTACTTTACGAAACTAGAGTATAATACCTTTCCAGTGGAACATTGGTTATATTTTCTAAAATTAGTACTTTTTTAAGTTTCTCAGTATTTCCAGGTAGAAAGTAATTGGAAATTCAATTATTGAAGGCATTATAGTTTTATTAATACCAATAAAATAAAAGTGGAGCCTCCTTGAGAGAAATTAAATATCAGTCTTATTCCACTGCTGACTAACCAGTAGCTACTCTACTGTAAATAATATTAGTTGTATTTTAGAGAATGAACAGCACAGAATGAAGAATATGTTTTAGACTGATATTTAAGTCAGATGACATTTTTGCCTAACAGAAAAAGGAGTTGAAGAAAATAGCTGGAATTTGGTAATATAGGGCTTCTTTATAAAATTGTTAATGTTTGCTACAGAAAGTTAGTATTTACAATTTTTCTATTCAGCAGTGTGGTTGAAGAATAAATTTGTCTTGTCTTGGAATGCAGTTATTTGCATTAGACCGCTGGTCATGAAAGGAAACATTTATTTTCCATTTGAAGACTGGGGATTTTATGCATAAAATATGTGAAAAGATGTTTTCAGAAAACTCCAACATTCCTTTATTTTTGTTTAATGAACAAACTCGCAGTATTTCTCTCTAGGTGAATCCAAATGCATTATGAAAGCAAATGGTTTATTATGTTTGCACCATCTTCAAGAATGACAGTTTCTTGACTTAGAAAAATCATATTAAGTGAAGTAAGCCAGACTCAAAGGAACATAGGCTCAATGTTTTCCCTCATTTGTCACAATCAGTAGAAACCTCAGGCTCTCCTAGCAGAGATTTACAATAGAACAAAATCTAGATACATAAGGCCATATAGTATGATGCTAAATGAAAGGACCTCCAGGATATAGAAACAAAAGCCATATAATGAGTGATTGCTGTCCTGAATGCACTATCTTATCTCTCATTTCTCATGCTGTCCCTTGCTTATCTCATATTGTTACAGTGTTTCACCTTGTTATCTAATATATTGTATATATGCTTATTTGGTTATTTGAAATAGGATAGGGAAGGGGAGAAACAAGATGAGGGGCGGGGGTGGGGGAAGGGAAATGGGCACCAAAATATGAGAAAGGGTATCAATGTTTGTGAAGTAATGCACCTTCTCTCTGGTGAATAAAATGTAACCCTTCCATTAATTACAATAAAAATTATCTGAAAAAAAAGAACGACAGGTAGAAGATTTACTCACTAGATCTTTCCCTACTGATGGCAAATGTGCACATATGTATGGAGGCAAAAATAATTTTCTCTACCAAGAAGAAACAGGGCTATCTGGAGGCTTTTCAGTTCCCTTAAGAGGGTCATTTTTACAAAAATTCTTCATCTAGCATAATTTGCTTTATAATCTCTCTTATGTTTACATAAATTTAGTGAGCTCCACACAATTAACCAGGAGTTTAGATTTTATTCTGAGATCTCTACATATGTGTATAAGAATCTATCTTCATTTTTTGTCAAATTAAACCATGATTCACATGGCCTCTGAATGTTGGGCAATACATAGTTACACAGTGTTAAAGGGTTAGACATTTAAGGCACAACCTCCCTGTACAAAATGGGTCTTATCTTTAAAGAACTGGTTTTCCCTCCCCTCTGCTACCAGGTTAGAATTCTCTGTCTTGGCCCAGTCTTTGAGATTGGCCTTTTATTGTATGAAGTGTCAAGGACCTAACAATTTAATTTTCTTTTATAGCACTAGTAAGCCAACCCACAGAAAACTGAAGAAAGGAAAAAAGACCTGCATAATAGTTTAGAGTAAATGCAAGTTTTGTTCTTAATTTAGAAAGTTTGTCACTTTTGTGAGAGAAAATTTATCTTTAGTCAGATATTAAAGGAATATTGGTTAGGAATCCCTTTGGATGGAAGGAAAAAAGATCTCAATGCTCCTAATGTGCATTTAAATGTGTATTTAAGCCAGGTGCAGTGGCTCATGCCTGTAATAGTAGCTACTCAGGAGACTGAGAACTGAAGTCAAGGTTCAAAGCCATCCTGGGCACAAAAGTACCTGAGACTCTTATCTCCAATTAACCTCCAGAAAATGGGAAGTGGGGCTTGGCTCAAGGGTAGGGTAGTAGCCTTGAGCTAAAGAGCCTAGGGACAATGCCCAGGCCTAGGTCAAGCCTCATGACCCACAAAAATATAAAATAAAATTGTGGATTTAAAATACTCTGTCTTCAATAAAAGGAATTCTAGCTTTCAATAATCCAAAAAGTGGTGTTGTGGCTTGATGATACATTAGCAGTCTTTCTCTCCTTCCATTCTGTCCTGTCTACATGATCATAATGTGGTAGCCGTAGTAAAACAACCTGTGAAATAATTTTGAGATTTGGATGTATTGACTATTTCATAAGGTTGCACAGACAAGTGCAATGTTCATTTCTCTGTTTACTTTCTCTACATACAAATCTCTCTGCATGAGGAAATCAGTTACTTGGTGAATGTTTGCTGAAGATTCATCCTGAATCCTGCTGTGAAGACTTGCTGTAAGCGCCACCATTTTTGAAGTGTTTCATTAATTATTCATTAACTAATGTTTTCATTGATGAAGTAGGCATCTTATTTCCTTTATCACATTTTTGGCCCATAAATTTAATTGTTGAGTTTAATTATAATCACTTTGTAATTACTATATTTTGGCATTAATTATGTCACATCAAGCCATTAACAATATTATTCAGCATAAATCTAATGAGGTCATGAATACACATAACTCACATTTCACCTGCTACATCTCATTTCCTACTTCTTACCTTTTGTTCCTCCCTCCCTCCTTGTCTCTATTGTCCTTCATTTCTTCACTCTAGTTCTCTGCTCTCATCCTTCTTGTCTTTCTCCCTTTTTTCTTTCTCTCTCTGCCTTCCATCCTCTTTCATTCTTATCTTCTTCCTCCTTCTTCATTCTTCTGTCCTTTCCTTCTTTTCTCCCTTCCTTCTTTTTCACTCTCCTTCTTCACACTGCCTTTACTTCTTACAACACATACAGTTGTCCAGGTTTTTGGTCCTTGCTCCCTCCTGACCTGCAGGAGGGATAGAGTACACGCCCCCACCAGGAGGAGCCTGCACCCAGCCCTCCCTTGCCAGAGGACAATCAGGTGCATCAGGGAGACCTGTCAAGGAGGAACTCATTTATTGAGGAAGTACATTCAGCTAATACAGGATGCAGGAGCCTGTCAACACAAAGGTGGGCAGGGCGGGGTGGGGGGGTGAGGGGGAGGGAAGGAAACCACATATTTACTCTCTATATAGGGAAAGAAGGGGAATCATGTGCTGTCCAAGAGGGCAGAAGGGTTCGGGGCCTATCCCAGAGGTAGCCTTACTTTACATCACAAACCACAGCCACGCCTTCCAACTGGCCTGCAGGCTCCATCTCAGCCAGGTGCAGTCCCAAGACCAGGAAGTGAGCACTGGGCCACTAGTTAGGCTTCCTTTTCTACAGCATAGGTTTCCATTTTCTTGATGTGATGTGCTCCATGCACACTGTTTATGGAGATATATTTCCTAGATAGAACTTAGCCCTACCAATGTCCTGGACTTTGCATTCATTAGCCTTTTCAACAAAAGGGCAGTGAAAATGTGGCAGTGGTTCCTAAAATTGGCTTCTTGGAACACAATATATGTTTCTCTCTCTCTCTCTCTCTCTCTCTCTCTCTCTCTCTCTCTCTCTCTCTCTCTCTCTCTCTCTCTCTCTCTTTCTCCCCTCCCCCCCCTCTCTCTGTGTATGTTTGTGATGGATGGATGTCTTGCAACTATGGTGTTTTAAACATATATGTTATTTTCTTGATCATCTATCAGAAAAAAACATTATGTGGTAGAAATGTGATGATATTCTCTTCAATTTCATTTCTGTTTTTCTTCAGGGTAATGTATAGTGGGGTTACAGTTATATTCATCAGGTAGTGGGTGCCTTACTTCTCAAACATTGATACCCCTTCTCCCTTTTGTCTCCCTTTCCCTCCCCCACCCCTCTCAATCATCTTGCTTTCCTCTTTCCCTTTCCTATTTTAAATAAACAAGTAAACATATATACAATAAACCAAGTAACAAAGTCAGATACAGTAACTAAACGAGATTAACCATAAGGGCAAGAAGAGAGAAGAGAAATAACTGCACATAGTTCATTGAGAACAACAATCACAAAGATAAACCTCTTGTTTTCATATCCTAGAGTTCATTTCATTTAGTCTCATCCTGTATGAACATATGTACACAGCTTTTGAACTTTTGTGATCCTCTACTAGGAGAATCCTGGATGTGTACTAATTATTACAAATGAGGGAAACCAAGAAGCCTGTGTTCCTTTGGGTCTGGCTTACTTCACTTAATACAATTTTTTTTTCCAAATTTTTCCATTTCTTTATGAATGGGACAATGTCATTCTTTCTGATGGCATCATGGAATTCCATTGTGTATAAATACCACATCTTGATCCAATCATCAACTGAGGGGCATCTGGGTTGGTTCCATATCTTAGCTATGGTAGAGAGCTCCCCTATGGCCCAGAAATCCCACTCCTTGGCAATTGTTCAGAGACAAGGGCATACTAAATTTAGTAGCACAATGATATTCATTGAAGCACTATTTACCACAGCTAAGATACGGAGCCAATATTTGATTTCTTAGTTTAGATTTCACTAGGCGAATCTTGTTAAAACTCCTTACTCATTGTAGACATGAATTTCTCCATCTGTTGGAGTGGATGCTGTTGAAGGTCTGTGCAGCTCTAAAATATCAGAAAACCATCCAGCAAAATTCTATGATCCATTAGTTATTCATTTGTGAAAACTGCCACACTGTTAATCTGTGTGCAAATAAGGAACATTACATTGCTTTCACATAACATTTTATAAATAAGATGCCATCTATCTATTTATATCTCTAAGTATGTATACATGAATACTGAATAATTGATGATTGCAAATTTGGTTGTCTTCCTTCACATATTTTTATATACCTTGTAGATAGATGTCAATCTGAAAAATCATATTTATTAGTTAATATCTAGGCAGAGATTAGTAGCATTATAGACCAGGTACTGGTTTGAATAAGAAATGATTAAAAATAAACATCAGGAAGACAGACAGACGAAGTGATATGAGATTTAGCAAGAGGTTGAATTTGACAAACAGGATTGTTTTGTGTGCCACCTACAAATGACAATGGCCAGATTTCATGTTCACCAGGATTAAAAAATCGATCCCTTGGCATTGAGTCAGCGGCCTGTGTGTATGCATGTATGTGTGTGTGTACATACACACATTGCTGCCATGGCTTAGAAGAAGATGTGCATTCAGATTACTAATCAGTGTAATTTCCATGAGCAAAAGGTAAAATCCAAATAAGACACTTACAATTGACTTGTTATAAAATGACAGCATTTTTATGGTAGAGTCTATAATAAGTTTTTAGCTAAATCAAGGGTTCTGATTCTCATTTTACTTTTGAACTTACGATGTTCTTAATACATTTAATCAGCCCCGAAAATCACTGAAGTCTGAAGTTCTTTGGTTATACTCAAACCCCAGGATAGAGAATTCTCTACTTCCAACTTCAGAGAATTCCCATGATAGGAAAATTCTTCTCTGTAAAGACCTTCAACATTCAGTCACTTGTGCCAATTCTGTCTCTTCAAGACACAGAATCAGGTCAGGTCTTTGACCACCAGATAGTTTTCAGCCATCCTAATTCAAAGCCACTTGATTTCCTGCTGGGATAGAGCCCACAAAGTTCACCTCATTTGTCACAGTGGAGACCTTGGGCTCTGTTTTGAGGAGCTCCTGTAAATCTCAGTTGATCTTAAAAGAAGGATCCTGAAATCATGATTTCCTGGGTCATCTGATTTACCTGAATGGTACCAAGGTGGAGAATACAAAGTATCACTAATAATTTTAGACACTGTGAGCATTTTAAAGATGATACCACACTGAAAATTCATATTTAAATTTATTATTAAGCCAGACTTTCCATATCATTCAAAACAGTACTGGTTTTAAGACCAGTGGTTCTTTCTAAAACTGATTTAAAGTGCACTAAATGTCATCTCACAGCCTGCCTACATTTCACTGAGGGCTTTCTTGTACTGCCCTTGCCTTGTCTCTTTGTCTTAGCTTGGCATCCAGCACTATTCTTTGGCTAGATAACATTTAATCATTCATGAGACAGGCAGTTATTATACCCTTCTGCTCTTTGTAGTTCTTAAATATGCCACTGAATTTCAAAGTCTAGAACAGAAAATGAGATGACAAAATATATATGTTCCTTACTTTCTTGTGTGTGGTTGTGTGTGTGTGTGCGTGCGTGTGTGTGTGTGTGTGTGTGTGTGTGTATTAAAATCAAGTCTTTTAAAATACAATACAAGAGAATCTACTATTTCTTACTTCCTTCTTTTCTAAGTTTCTTGCTTTAAATTCAGTCCCATTTTTCTTTTTTTAATTGTTTAGTTGCCTGGGAAATTGTATTTTTTTTTTTTTTTTGCCAATCCTGAGGCTTGAACTCAAGGCTTGGGGACTGTCTCTGAGCTTCTTTTGCTCAAGGCTAGCACTCTACCACTTGAGTTGTGGCACTACTTCTGGCTTTTTCTGTTTATGTGGTACTGAGGAATTGAACCCAGGGATTCATGTGTGCTAGGAAAGCACTGTACCACTAAACCACATTCCCAGCCCTAAAGGCAATTGTACTTTTAAAGACTATATCTCAATATTTTGTGAAAATTCTTATTTCAGGTTTGTATAGTATGCTTTGAGATACTATAATAAAATTATTATAAAGCAGTAAATTATTAAAACTCCTGTCAGTGGCTCATGCCTGTAATACTAGCTACTCAGAAGGCTCAGACAGGAGGATCACGGTTTAAAGCCAGCCTAGAAAGGAAAGTCTGTGAGACTCTTATCTCCAATTACTGACTTAAAGGGCAGAAATGGAGCTGCAGCTCAGGTGGTAAAGCACTAGTCTTGAGAAACAAAGCTCAGGGACAGTATCCAGGCCTAGAGTTCAATCTCTAGGATGGCAAAATAAATACTGCATAAAAAAGATACTTGATAGTGCCCAATACATTGAACATTTCTTACTTAGAAGAGGTGACAAAAAAAAAATTGTGATAGTAACTGAGGCAGGCCAGAAGGAGAATTATAAGGAGGTTTTATTGGGGAGACCTTTCTTGGCCCCAGGAGAAGGAAAGAGAGAAACATGGCACCTGCCCTGCTCCAGGGAGCTAGGAGATAGTGTCTGGAGGCCAGGGGGGGAGGAGAGATTAGGTGGAAGCTCCAGGGCAGGGCTCAGTTACAAGTTTCCCTAGGAATTCCAGTGGGAGGGGCTGAGGACTTGACTAAGGGAAATAGTAACTAACGACAGACAACAACGACGAAGTCCAACAAACACTACCGGTCTATACTTATGGCTCCAGTGAAGTTACCCCAGTTACCCAGTTACATTTCAATGGCTTGAGCTCCCTCGTAGAGAATAATGTGATCCTGGCAGAGTAAGAGAGTAAATACCAGTATGTGTCAACAGGAGCTTGTAGTCATAATTAAATGGTGTTGGCTTTGACTGTTAGGTTTCTGAGTGGTTTGTTACTCAGCAATTGATTGCACTCCTCCCTTTGCAAACTTCCTATTACTTAATGCTGAAACGGAGAAGCCTGGTATTGTTCTGAATTCCCGCTGTTGTGGACTCAGGAAGCTTTTATGCTTCTCACTATTCTATGATCATTTAATTGCGCCAAGCTCTGCCTTGATTTCCTCTTCCCACTCACTCTATTGAGCAGGTAGAAGACTATGTAAATTGAAAAGGAATATTGACTAGTTCTGAGAAATCTTCATTAGTGTCTTTTTTGTTTATTACCATTTCAAAACAGAAATACGTGAGGCTGTGTTGTTTTATGCTGTTGTTTCAGTTTTAAAAAGAAAAGTATTCGGGACCAAGAGTTTGGCCTAGTGGTAGAGTAGCATGCAGGAAGACCCAGGTTCCATTCCTCGGTACCATACACATGGAAAAAAGAGGGAAGTGGTACTGTGGCTCAAGTGGTATAGCTCTAGCCTTGAGAAAACCCAAGGACAGTGCTCAGACCCTGAGTTCAAGGCCCAGGACCGCAAAAAAAAAAAAAAAAAAGAAAAGAAAAGTATTCAAGTCCATTCTTCGTTGTTTGGTATGCTTATAACTATGGCCAAATAGCTAACACCTTGTGTCAAAATCAATGCCATCTTCATGTCTTGGCTTAATTCTTTCTGACTTTTTCCATCCTTTAATCCAAGAGGGCAAGCTTGTATCATATATCTTTAGAATGACTTTCTAATATTGTATCTCTATTCTTATTGCTCTCTCTGTTTCCTGAATCATAAATGTAATGTATCATATATTTCAATGTTATATGCATAGGTATAACTTTCCTAGGAGAAGCCAAATATTTAACAAAAATATCATGCAGTCACAATAAAATGAAATGAGCTTAATGTAATTTGAATCACATATTTAACCATTCTATCTAAAATATTACAACAGCCCTTCAAGTTGTTATCAACAGGAAATATTAATAGAACCTGCTCATTTCCTTCTTGATTTGATGTTTTAAAAATCATCAATCTGTTATGTTTTCATCATACATGTTTACACTTACATAACACCTCACAATGAGTTAGTTGTAGTTCGGCATGATTGGAACGCCTCTATGTGGATACTGTAGGAAGTTGTGTGATAGCTGTGTCAGGTTCTAGGATCTAATTTTTCTTTTCTGATTCTTTCTTTCCTAATTAAAAGCAGCTCAGGAACTGCAAGCTCATCAGCATGAAGTGGCATGTATTTCTTTAGGCTTTTTAGTTTTATCTTTCCAAATACATTATGAGTTCCTTGTTTCTTCTGAATCCCCTTAGTACCTCGCAGGATGTCAACAGTGTTTGGGGCACCTGAGAGTCTTTGATGTCTGCTGTTTTTCTCATTTTGATCTTCCCTTCTTATTACTGCCATTTTGTTCTAAATAAATATTTCAACATTTTAAAATTAGCATAACAGGTGATTTTATAGATTATGTTGGCTTAATTGTTAGTATTAGCCTAATACTCATCAAGGTACTTTCTACTGACATGCTCAATGGCAATTTCTTCCCCAGAGGTAAAAGCATCAGTTGCTTCAACTTTTCCTGGGGAGTATTTGGAAGTATTCCACACTAAGAATCCTCATTTGTGAGTTATTTGAAAACAACGTAAAATCTTATGTTTTTGCTTGCACATAGTGAGCTTGATATATCTGGAACAAAGAGAAAGTCTTTAGTTGATTTTAATATTTTCCTTGACCTGTATTTGTTGGTTTTTTTTGGCATAATATGCCATCATATTTACTAAATAGTCAGAAGGCATTTATTTCTATTGAGCTTTCCTTGTTATATTATTTCATTTTGTCTTTGTTCCTTGTTGGTCTTGGGGCTTAGGCTCAGGGCCTGGGCACCATTCTTGAGTACTATTTACACAAGGCCAGCACTTTAACACTTGAGCCACAGCTCCATTTCTAGCTTTTTGCAAGTAAATTGAAGACAAGATTCTCATGGATTTCCCTGTCTGGACTGGCTTTGAACCCCAATCTGCAGACCTCAGCCTCCTGGGAAGCTAGTAAAATGGTATGAGTCACAAATTCTTTTCTCCACCAAGCTTTTAGAGCAAAATGAGGCTTTCCTTATAAGTGATTCCATGCTTTCATTTTAAAAGAAATGTTTGTGTAACCATAGCTTCAAAAGATCTCCACACTAAATAAAGAGTTTTAATTTTTAAAGTAACACATTTTAAAGTAATGCATTATGAAAATGCATCCAAAATGCTCATGGACAGAATTATTAAATGTTCTACTTACGTAACTTGAAACTCATTTAATTGCACTTTAATTTTATGGAGTTTTTAGAGTAGTCAGGATATAATGTGATTATAAATTGTCTATTTCTCCTTTTCAAGCCTTTTATCAGGAGATTTGCGGAAATAAAAGGAATTTACAAAATTTGGAGAACTCCAACAAGCTACCTAATTAAGAGCCAGGAGATATAACCTGTTGAAGGCTCAAAGACAGAGAGGTTAATTTAATCAAATGTCAGCAATTGGTGATGTGGGGGTGGATAAGGAAGGATTTTGGATAAGGTAAAACATAAATACCCTAGCGTGAATAGTTTTGGTAACTTGTCTCTTCCCATTATTTACTCTGGAAAATGTGTAGTATGCTCCCAAAAAAGGAAAGGTGGGAAAATGTAAAATAATCTTCAGACATCTAGTAATTTAGTAATCCCAAACCAAAATGGAGTGATTCCTTTTTTTCTACTCCTTTTCTAGTATATATTATCACAAGTTGGTGCAGCTTATAATCAACAGGACTATCTTTCGTTTAGTCTTTCTCATAGTCTATAGGGAGCTGGAAAATCCATGATGAAGATATTAGCTGTTTGGCTGCCTGCTGAAGTCCTATTTCCTGGATCATCAATGATCATCTTCTTGAAGTATTTTTACATAGTGGAATGAGCAAGGGTGATGTGGTTTGGGCGGGGGAGGGGGAATCTAGAGACATTCATGTATTAATTTATTTTTAAAAAATTTTGTGAAATTCAGGAGGTTGGACAAGGGGTTTACCATTTAACATGTCCATCTAAGCATTCATTGTTTGATCAGTGTCTGCCCTTGCATCATTTTCCACCCTCCCATCTGCTCCTTCCCAGTGGAGACAGTTCACTCTTCTCCACTTATCACACAGGTACATTGAGTATCATGAATATATTTTTCCCTGTTTCATTTTCCCTGTACCCAATCCTCTTGTTTCATCATCCTGAAATTACCACCCTATTGAGAATCAGCATTCTAGCATAGATGTTAAATGGTCATAAACTTCCAATCTGTCTTTTTACTTTTGAAGAATGTAGGGAAAAAACCCAGGAATTGGTAACAATGTTTGACAAGAAATGTACCCACTACCTTATGCATGTAACTGTAACCCCTCTGTACATCACCCTGACAGTAAAATTTTTTTTAATTTTAACAAAAGATGTCGTCAACACTACAAGGAAAACATATACTCATTTTTCATTTCTCAAATGATTATCAATTTCCTTTCTTTTTAAATTTAATTTAATTTTTTATTTTATTCTTGGAATAATGTATAAAGGTGTTACAGTTACATGTGTCAGGTAGCAAGTGCATTACTTCTTACACACTGATATCCCTTCTCATGATTTTGTACCCATTTCCCTTCCCTCACTCCCTCCCAATCGTCTTGTTTTCCTCCTCCCTGCCCTATTTCAAATATATATATATATGTATATATATATATATAAAATCTATCAGGTAACAAAGTCAGGTACAGTAACAACATGAAATTAACCATAAGGGCCAAAAAAGAGAAGAGAAATAACACAGTACATTAAGAACAACAATCACACAAGACAAACCTTTTGTTTCCATTTCCTAGAGTTCATTTCATTTAATCTCATTTTATATGACCTTATGTACCTAGGTCTTGAGATACTGTAATCCTCTGCTAGGAGAGTCCTAGATGTGTCCTAATTATTACAAATGAGTGAAACCGTTGAGCCTATGTTCCTTTGGATCTGGGTTACTTCACTTAATATGATTTTTTCTAAGTCTTTCCATTTCCTTACAAATGGGGCGATGTCATTTTTCTGATGACAGCACAGATTCCATTGTGTATATGTACTATGTCTTCTTGATCCATTCATCCACTGAAAGACATCTGGGTTGGTTCCATATCTACGCTATGGTAAATAATGCTGCAGTGAACATGTGCATTTGTGCTCATGGCTTTAGTATGTCCTTGTTTCTGGACCATTGAGTAAATGCCAAGGAGTGGAATTGCTGGATCATAGGGGAGCTCTATGCTTAGTGCATCCTGGCCACATCTCCACCAACACTTGTTGTTATTAGATTTCTTGATCCTGGCCATTCTAACTGGAATGAGGTGGAATATCAAAGTTGCTTTGATTTGCATTTCTTTTATGGCCAGAGATGTTGATCATTTCTTCATGTGTCTATAGGCCACTTTTATTTCCTCTTCAAAGAAGTCTCTACATCTTTAGCCCACCATTTAATGGGATGGTTGTTTCTTTGAGGATTTTTTGAGAGATTCAATTTTTTTAGTTGTTAATATATTTTATATATGAGACTCTTGTCTCTTGTATGATAGTGAAAATCTCCCACTCCGTGGGTTTTCTATTTAACTTGCTAGCTATGTCCTTTGCCATACAGATGCTCTGCAGTTTAATGCCGTCCCATTTGTCCAACATTCTTTAATTTGCTGTGTTTCTGGGCCTTTATTAAGAATGTTTTAACCTCTGCCAAGGAGACCTACTGTATCTCCTATTCCTTCCTGTAATTTTTTTCAGGGCATCTGCTTTTACCTCAGGGTCTTTAATCCATTTGGAATTAATTCTGATACAGGGTGACACAGAGGATCCAAATTTAGTTTTTTACAGGTGCTTAATCAGTTCTGCCAGCACCACTTATGGAAGAGGCTGTCTTTCTTCCATTCTATATTTTTTGTCTCCCTTATCAAAGATTAGGTGGCCATAGGTCTGTGGGTTGATTTCTGGGTCTTTAGTTCTATTTCATTGGTCCTCAGGCCTGTTTTTGTGCCAGTACCAAGCTGTTTTGATCACTATAGCTCTGTAATAAAGTTCAAGGTTTGGTATTGACATTCCTACAGTGCAGTTCTTTCTGCTAAGAATTGTTTTTGCTATTCAGTGTCTTTTATTATTCCATATGAAGTTTTGGATTGCCTCTTCTATTTCTTTAAAGAATGACATTGGGATATTGATGGGTATTGCATTGAATTTGTAGATAGCCCTTGGCAGGATCACAATTTTTACGACGTTAATTCTTCCAATCCAGGAGCATGGGAGGTTTTTCCATGTAATCATTTCTGCTTTAATTTTCTTTTTCAGGATTTTAAAGTTTTTATCATAAAGTTCCTTTACATTCTTAGTTAAGTTACTTCCTAAGTACTTTATTTTCTTTGGGGCTATTGCAAAAGGAGTTGCTTTCTTGATTTCTGTCTCGTTCCTCTTGTTGTTGGCATACAGGAAGGCAGTTGATTTTTTTGTTTGTTATTTTTTTATTGTAATTAATAAAAGGGTTACATGATATTTGCCATATAGAAGGTGCATTAATTCACATACATTGATACCCTTTCACATGTCTTGGTACCCTTTACCCTCCCCCCCACCGCCCCCCTGTCTTGGTTTTCCCCCCTTCCCTATCAAATTTCAAATAATCAAATACAAATAAATTCAATATATCAGACAACAGAGTGAGGTACTGTAACAATATGAGATACCCAAGGGACAGCAAAGGAGATGAGAGATAACATAGTACATTAAGGACAACAATCATTCATTATATGGCTTTTGTTTCAATATCCTGGAGGTCCTTTCAATTAGCTTCATACTATATGAAGGCAGTTGATTTTTGAGGGTTAATTTTATACCCTGCTACCTTGCCAAAGTTTCTAGTCAGCCTAAGCAACTTGGGAGTGGAGTCTAAAGGGATCCTGTCATCTGAAAACAGGGAAAGTTTCACTTCCTCTTTCCCCATCTGGATCCCCTTTATATTAGTTTTTTGCCTTATTGCTTTGGCTAGGAATTCTAATACTACATTGAAGAGGATTGGAGAGAGTGGGCATCCTTGTCTCATTCCTGATTTTAGAGGAAATGGCTTTAGCTTTTTGCCAATAGTATAATGTTAGCTGTGGAGTTGTCTTCATTATACTGAGGAATGTTCTATGGAGTCCTAGTTTCTCCAGAGCTTTTAGCATAAAGGGGTCAGTTTCCTTTCTCATGAGCTTCAGTAGCACGTTATTCAATGTTTATTATGTTACCAACAGCAAACTAAAAGAGAAAATTGGTGGCAGGGAATAAAATGTTAATGAATAAATATTGACTTAGGATGAGTGTTTAAGTTTAGGCTTAGCCAAGAAATTAATGAATAGAATCAATTCAATAATACTGGACAACTTCCTAACTAACCATCCTGTAGCCCTTCCCAAGCTATGGACCAAATGAAATAAAGCTTTTTGCAGCAAAAAAGAGAATAAATTTAATAATAACAGCTATCACACAGCATTCATCTGTTGGATGGTCATATCAGTATTTAGGTCATTTCCTTTATTCCACTCGTGAGCTAGCTATCAGTATTACACACCTTTTATAAATAAGGAAACTGATGTATGCATGTTATAGCTCATCATCAAAATCATGTCCTTGGCAAGTTACGATTTGAAACAAGGAAGTCTGCTGGATCAATTTGAACTATTTATGTTCTGTATTGTGTCTAGATATCTGATTGGTTGAATACAAGTTGTTAATGATTATCCTCCCAAACTAAGCCGATGATTTATATTTTACTCAAAGATATTTTAGTATAACACATTTAGTGATTTGAAATAAGATTTCTAGTTATTACAAATATAACAAAGAGGAATAAGAGTTGAATTATCTCTTATTTGTCCTGAGGCATAGATGAACATTTTGTAGCATGGTATTTTTTTTTTTAGCATTGGTAGTGTGGCATAAGTAGTAGAGCACCTGCCTAAAATAATGTGTCTGAAAGTTCTCTAGTACCATTGGAGCTGGGGCTCCAATGGTAGAATATCAGCCTCAAGTGAAAAATTTCTCTAGCATTAAGACATATATTGCCATGGTTACATATTCATAGTTTGTGGCCCATAACTTTGTAACTCAAAGTTATGATTTAGAAAGTCTAGAAGTTAAAACCTTGAAATCTGTGCTCTTAATGTACACATCATAAGAATACATATATTGTTTGGGAAAATATATTTTTTGATAATTTACGTGGTATGCAAAAAATGTGCTTAAATTATCCCAGTAAAACATTAAACATTTTCTGCATTTTGTGATCACTATTTATATACTCCCCTTTTCTCTTTCTAGATGCTGTGGTCTTCAATGAGGGACAAAGATCACATCAGTTCAGTGATATATGACATCTATTACCATTACCTACCACTGACCTTTGACTCCAGATGCTTACCAGGCATCTGGGGGCATAATCACAGGCATCACAGGCATAATCTCTAGAATGGGTAGGGTGAAAGGGGAGAAATGAATGTGAGATAGTCTGAGAATGTGTATGGTGATGACATCATTTTTAGACAACTGGATTTAGTAGGCCTAAATCCAGGCCTTTACCTGTGTGGAAAACTTTCTGCGATCTATTCTTCATACCGAGCCATCTCAAGTTAAGTTTCCCTTTACTTCCCCTTCTGCTGTTGGTTGCCTGATTTAACCTTTCAAATGCATTTCACTTCTCCTTAGTTTTCTAGAACAAGCACTGCTCAGGCACTAAACTGTGAGGAGAGGTACCTGTAGATTGGAATAGGAAGAGTTATTGGTAGCTTTTCATGATTGGTTAGAATATCTAGATTTAACTGTTCATGACTGATGGAACCAAGATAGCTTTTATGCAGGAAAATGCCAGAAGTCCTTTTTAAAATTTTAAATAAGATACTTTCGCTTATATTGGTTAGATGAATTAGAACAGAATAAGTAGAATTGAAAGATCCAGAGGGAAGGAGTGTGAGAGAGACAGAGATGAAGTGGGCGAGGCTTGCTTGGGTATTCCTACAGTATCTCAGCAAGGAACACTTGAATCTAGAGAATTTTCTGAGGTAAAACCAACTGCATTTAACCAGTATGCTATGTCATGGAATATGGAAGAACAAGGGGGGAGAGCTTCTCCAAGGTTTCTAAACTACCAAGACTGACTCACCTGTGATACACAATCAGTACTGGGGTAAAAGGGAAAGTAAATTGTGGAAATGTGAGTTTGGGTTGTGGTAATGCCTTCCCTGACTGGTATGTTGGTTTTTTTTAGTGCTTCTGCATTGGAGAGTTGAATGCATGTGGTTCCTGGTTCATTTCACTTTGAAATGAAGTCATTTCTGGAATTGCCCAGTAGAGGTTACTAAACAGTTCAACACAGGAAAAATACTTTATGCTTGATGAATAACCATATCTGTTCATAGTTTTAAATTTGCTTTATACATATAGAAACACTTAACTTACTGAAAGAACCAATTTCTACGACCCATATTTGAGGAAGAAATTTATTTACAAATAATGGAAAGTAAAATATGTGTAAATCTGCACAAAAAATAGAGAAAGTAATGAGTCTTTAACTAAAGGATACATGTTTCAAGCTTGGATAAAGAAAGCTGGGTTTGTGTACATGGGTCAAGGGTGATGAAGTCTAGATAGCAGTTAATCAACTATCGTCCATGAGGGTTTTATAGGTCACATGTGATCTACAAAATCTAAATGATTTATCTGTTTCTTTTAAGAAAAATGTTGACCAGCCGGGCATGGTGGCTCATGCCTGTAATCCTATCTACTCAGAAGGCTGAGATCTGAGGATCACAGTTCAAAGCCAGCTCGCCACTGAAGAATGAGAAACTCTTATCTCCAATTAATCACTAGAAAATGGGAAATGGGGCTGTGGCTCTGGGGTAGGGTGGTAGCCTTGAGCTGAAGAGCTCAGGGACAGTGCCTAGGCCCAGAGGTCAAGATCCATGGCCCACAAAAAATGTTGATTGACTCTTTGTACCTCAATTTGACCTATTGTTCCAAATGAGTGAATGGATGGCTACATGTCTAAGGGGTTTTTTGTTTGTTGGTTTTACTATTATTTCTTAATATCTGGCATTGGTAATCAATTGCCTTCCTTTGGTTTAAATATTCTCAATGGTAAATATTTTTGTTTCAGAAGGTCACATTATTTATGGCCTCCTTTTAAAATTCTTGCATATATAGATATCTATTGATAGATATCTCTATTTTTTCCCTTAGAATGACATCTATTTACCCTCCCATTTCCTCTGAATACAGTACAGAGTAAGGGCACATGACTCTGTGTTCACTACTGAATATATTATCTGTACCTTCTCTTCTCTAGCCAAATTCTTCCAACTTTTGAAAATCATTTTACTTTATTTTACTTTGTTAGTGTCTTGCCAGAGACAGACTTTTCAAAGTCCGACTTCAGTTTGATTCTTTTCTATAAACTACTGTATTCTGACTGTGATCAATTTCCTTTAAAACACAGTGACTGATCTTTAGCTCATCACTTCTCATGTGTTCTGAGGTATGGAAAGAGTAATTTGGGAAACTCTAGAAGGAAAATGGGATGTGACCAATATCAGATCAAGTGTTGGGATCAGGGTTTCCTCTCTAAGACCCAAGTTAGAATTCTGGATGCACATTCTCCAGTTTTTCTTATCTATAAAGTAGGGATAGTGGTTTATCTTTGTTTTGGGGGTAAGTAATTTTATGACACCATACTCACCTACCTTACACAGGTAATAGCACAATTAAAGACAAGGAGGGGGTTGTGAAGATGAAGTCGGAAACGGCTGAATTGTTTACTGCTTGGACTATCATTTCTTAATAAGATTAGACTCATGGAGAGACTCTAGGCCTTTTCTACAAATGGTTCCCCAACTTGAATATCTCCACCACAGAGTCAGATTTTATTTCTTTGGGTATATTAACAGTAAGAAACATTCTCTTATAGCTTCTAGAATGTTCTGAAAGGTGATATTAGTTCATCTTCTATAATTTGTTGTCTGTGAGCACAGGATATAACTCATTAATTTGATCCCTAGTTTTGCTTGAAATCATGACCTGTCCGTGTTACCACCAAGAGTGTGACTCACTTCTATGTTACATCATCACAGGCAGTGAGTAAGCAAATCATGACTTCAGCTCGGGCAGAGCAAGGCAATTTCCTGGTTCCTAACAACATCTTTTGTCACTCACCCTAAGAAAGCTAAGGGAGTATTCAAATGTCCTTATTTCATCAACAAATGCCTGGAGGACCAGAAAAATAATTTCCTTTCCTATAGCATATTATTTTTATTATTTTCTAGTTATTCTTAGAATATTGTTAATACTAGAGGGGGAACTTAGATTTGGAAAGTTGACTTTTGATTCTAAATAGGTCACAACTGAGACCTATGGAAAAAATAAGATAATCACTGAGTTTAGCCTATGGGACACTTAGACCTTGGAAAGGCCTTATAAAGTATTTATTTTCTCAGTTCATTCACTTACTTTGAGCAGCTAATTATAATTTTACTCCAGGTAAAATTTCCCCAATATATAATATAAACATATTACTGAATGTCTATCTCCCTATTTTTTAATCTTTCATGTACCTGTCTATCTACCTATTACTTTTATTAAATTAAGATTTGGGGTTTTCCTTTAGAAAACATGCGAAATTTAAAATTTATACTTTTAAAAATGAAAGCCGGCACGGTGGCTCCGGCCTGTAATCTAGCTACTCAGAAGACTGAGATCTGAGATCTTGAATATCAAACCCAGCCCAGGTACAAAAGGACCTGAAACTCTCATCTCCAAGTAACCTCTAGAAAACAGGAAGTAGGGCTTGGCTCAAGGGTAGGGTGGTAGCCTTAAACTGAAGAGCTCAGGGACATCACCCAGGCCGAGTTCAAGCCCCATGATGCACACATACACACACAAAATGAGAATATGTCTTCCCTTGCCCGATTCATATATCAAAAAAGTTCATTTACATAGAAGTATTTTTATAAATTATAAAATACACATCATACACACACATACTAATTTTCTAATACCAAGGTATCACATTTATGGTAGTACTTGATAGGTAACTGAAACAACAGACATTTTGGAAATGAGAATTAAACAGTCATGGGAAAAAGAAAACATTTGAGCTAGTTCATGTAAAATTTGTTTTCTGTCCATTTATATTTTACCAGATGATTAGGCTATGACAAATTATGTTGCATCATTTTATTAGATTACATTAGAAATATCACATGACTATTCTTAGTCATAATTGAATAGGTTAAGCTTGGCATTGTTATTCACAATGAGCAAGTAATTTAATTTCTTTTTCTTGAACATCTGGGTGGCTGCTTGGAGGAAGGGTATTGGAGGGGCTTTCTTATTTCTAAAGGGCGGGGGAAGTTGAGCAGGATTTCACTTTATGTACTTGAGTTGTTTTCTCTAGCTTCTCAAAAACACAGGTAGAGTTTCTCAGTATTTAACTATAGGCTGGCTTGGGTTGTTTGTTTAGGTTTGTGTTTTGGTGATTAATATTGAGGCTTGCAGATTGTATTCTTGTTTCTAGAATTCTTACCATTACAATCATTGGAGCAACTAGACAATAGCAAAGTCCAGTGGTTCCAGCTGAGCTATCTTAATGGAGTAGGGTCTCAGTCATATCTGCTGCTAAACTGAAAAGGGATGAACAAGCATGACCAGATTAGAAGAGCATCCCACATCACCTGCAGAGGTACTCAGAACTATCAACTGGTTTATCAACTGCTCTATCTGCTATCAATAGAAGCTAGGGCTGATGTTAATTTCCATCACTATCATAGTTACTTGGCTTATTTGATTAGTTTCCTTTTTCCTATTCATAAACTCACAGATCTGTTCCACATCATTTCTTAGAACATTTGGTACCCATCATTCCTAAATGATTTAGAGACGAATGCACAGGTGTATCTCCTAGTACAGTGTGTTTCTCTGTTTCACTAGTTTGGCATTTGGACTCGTTTCGAACATTGTAATCAGTGTTGTTTGGGTGTTACACTCTGTCCTTTATATTTTCCTACCTTTAGGAAATCCCCTCATGGTGAGGATTTGTAGGCTCATATAATTTGTGGGTTGATCAATCACAAAAACTCTTATTATTGCAAAAGTGTCTTACCATGGTAAGATGTATTTAAAATATTGATCCATTTTTATTTTTGAAAAAAAGTCAACCTTCTAGGTAAAATGGTTACTTTACCAAAGAAACAAGACCACCCATGAATCTCATTCTGAAAGAGTAGGTCCATCTTCCTCTTTCGCTTCTTTACCTGCAGTTGCCATTCCCAGGTATTAGCATTATCTGTGCCACGGGAAAACACCTTTGCTGGAGCTACCCACTCTCAATCTTGCTTCTATAGTGGTGATGGTTTAGAAAGAGTGTTGCCTTGAATCTATATTTGCATTCCTCAGAAAATAGTCTCTTTTTCTCTTTGAAACAGGCTAAGAGTTTGAAATAGATTTAAAAGAATAACTTTCTAACAAAAGGCACTTTTCATGCTATAGTTTTTAGATCAATGAATATATGAGACCATTTTAATAATAGATAGGGAAATAATTTCTACTATATCCAGAAAGGCCAAATTTGCTTTTATTAATTGAAGAGATTCAAAATTTGTCAAGAGTATCAAAACTGAATGAGCAATGAAGATGCATAAGTTTATAAGCCATTATGGAGCACATTAATTTCTTAACACAAGTATGCTTTTCCTGCTCCAGTACAGTGGGTATGATCTGTGTGGGAAATAAGGACAAAAGAATGAATAAACATGGGTCAGCTTTTTATGGAAATACTTGAATTTCTTCACATGATCAGCATGCTGCAAGTTAATTTAATTCATTATTATTGTAGTCTCTGTCTTAGGCTGGAGTCAAGATTGTGTTCAGACATTAACTACATATCCAGGAACAATATTAACCAAACCTGCAAAAAATGGTCACCATCTAGTTTACTAAACATATAAATATAAGGAGAAAAGGGAATTTAGAAACTAGTGATGGACAAAATTGTGTAAGTAGAAATACCACTTGTGGTACCTAGAAAATAAAATTTTACACAATGAACTCGTGAACCTTGGAAAGATAATTTTAGTGCAGGATACTTTAAGTTCTACTTGGCTTCATTTTGCTGCCTATACAAGTTTAGTGAGAGAGAGAAATAAAGAACAAACTTTTATCTTTGGTCATGTGTTTAATCTTCATTGTGCCATTTGAGGCATTCTCTTTGGCCATTCCTCAGTTCCACTGTAATTGATACCCTGCTAATCTGGTAAGATCAACCCCCTGTTCATCTCAACAACCAATTAATGTACATAATGGAGTTAGGAATGCGTGCCAATTAGAAATATTACATTTCCATCTTCACCTCACCCTCTATCTCACTGATTAGTAACTGAGTTTTATTCCTTTACTCCAATGATGTCAGCTTCTAAATAACACACCCAGCTCTCCACTTGGCTTCTCAGTTCATTTCCTGTTTTCCTTTCCCAAGCAAATAGGCAGCGCTTTACAAATAATCCATTTGTTTTGATGTTTGTCTTGGTGCTTTGCTGTGCTTGAAGGATTTCTCTAAGCTCTGCTGGCATTTCCTGATTACTCACTATACCCAATTTCTTCTTTCTGCCTTGCCCATCATTCTTAGAAAATCACTTACTTCATCAGTGTCCTTTAATAGCGTTTGGATTTGTGGGTGAACAGAAGCTTACTGCATGTTCATCCACCCATCACCCTTTCCTTTCTCCTTCCCTACTCCTCCAGCCCCTTTCCTCATCCAGAGAATTCCTTTATCCAATACTTACCCTATATCATTATTAATATTGTTAACATTAATATCATTGATATTAATATTGTTAATATTGTTGTTAATATTTTTGTTTTAGGTTATAATTCTGAAGGTGAACCAAAGCATGAGATATTTGCCTTTTTCAACTCAGCTTATCTTGTTGGACATGATCGTCAAGTGTCATACATTTCCTCCAAATTGCATAAGCATAGCTTTCTCTATCACTAAATACTCCCCATTGTATTTGCCTATCTAATCTCATCTTGGTATGGTCTCTACTTCCTGGAGGATTTTTATTTCAGCAGAGAGATGTTCTATTTACTCTGCAATTCAATGGAAAGATCTAGACCTGTGTCTTAATAATTGTCATTGATCTTTCTGGAGACGGGTAATTAGCCTTAAATGTGAGGTTATATATACTCTATTTTATTTATTTGTTCATCAGTTTGGGGGCACCTAGAAGATTCTGTGGCTTGGCTATTGTTAGTAGTAGTAAAATAAGCATGGTGTGTATGTATCTTTATTGTATATTAGTTTACATTCCTTCTTATATATAACGAAGTGTGTTGTAGCAGGGTTGTAAGGTAGGGTTATTTTAAGATTTTTTTGTAGCATGTTTATTCTATATAAACAGAACTATTCTGTATAAACAGAATAAACATAATTTTCCATAACTGAGGAATTATGGAAAAAATAGAATCCATGAATTTGTCATTCTGCTTATAAGGAAGTAGGAATCATAGAGACCTTTCCAGCACCCATTCCATATTTCCCTTTCACTTGAAAACATTCTATTTTATCTGGGAGTTTTTTCTTACGGGGATAAATTGATATATAATGTACATATTATTTACATACACTGCAGAAAAGATCACAGGTTGAGAACATTTTTGCTACATTAACATAAGCTCTACACAGAGCCATTATTCCTTCTCTCTGCAATGTCTGCATTGAACTTGCATTAACTTTCCCTGAAGTGAGAGTAGAGTAATATTTCTCTGCCTCTTTAACTGTCAGCTGTCATTCTCTCTATTCTTTCCTTCCTCATCATTTAAAGGATAAATGCTGCTGTCATGTTTACAGAAGCACCTGCATGAATTTGACTATTTTATTATTAGAGAATCATATTGACAAATTTCCCAAATGTGAGCATTTATATTCTTGGAAACCACCCTGCTGGGGTAATGAAGAATAAGTGTTTATGACAAGGAATGGGCTTAGCAGATGCTAACAAGAGCATCCGTCCTTGTTTGTCTTCTTCCTGACTCTCCTGCAATTTAATTCCCTTCTCCAACTACAGCTCTGAATCCTGTCCTGTCATTAGGGTGGTCATTAGAAGGAAAATGGCAGATGCATTCTATCTCCTGTGTGGGCTCAAATGATTTAGTTTTCTCTTCACAGTATCCATAGGATTTTGAGACCTGGTATAGACACAGCTCGAAACATCTTGGTTTGATTAGTGCTAACTGGCATAAACTCAAGAGAGAAGCTTAATAGCACATGTTCCAAACAATTTTCCAACCAGATATTTAAAAATATCCAGGCCACATAGAAGATTTAAAAGCCTATGACAGAATTTTGCCCTGAGACTAACAATCCTATGTGATGACAACAAATTGTCATGAAATCACGCAGGCCACAGCTAAGTGGTATTTTCACAGTCCCACTAAGTGTGTCACCACTTAGGGAAGAAAGCTTTACATTTACTGACTGCTCAACAAGTGCTGGATACTCTTGCTCTCAGTTTTGGCTGCAGGCATCGGATGGGATTTTTATCTTCCCTGCTTTATTTATTCTTCCCAATAAGCTCATTATAAAATCTAATTTTTTTTCACAGACCTAAGCCTTGAGGTTCAATTCAAAAAGTGGTTAGAATAATGGATAGAAAACTCACAAACTCTGGGTTACTGAGAAGTATCATTCACTTCTTCATTTTATTTTTCTGCTACTAGGGTTTGAATAAAGGGCTAATGCTTGCTTTGGGAATTCTATGACTTGAACCACAATTCTAGCCCAGCTGTTTGCTTGGTACTTACATTTTTGTTATTACCTTTAAGTAGTACACACAAGGATTTCATTTCAATGTATTCGTTTATAAATGTATACATCACTTGTGCTGATTATTCTGGAGAGGAGATATCATGGATTTTTCTGCATGGACTTTTCTGGACTGGTTTTGAAACATCCTCCAGATCTTCCCTACCTGGCTATCTAGATAAGAGACACTAGCGCCAGGCTCATCACTACATTTTGAAGATTAGATTTTGGAAAATAGCTGCAGCAGCAGCAAAAAAAAAAATGCACTGACATTTTCAGACTCTTCTTTTCATGCTCAGTAGTTGGAGCTTTAAACAAAAAATGCAAAAATGGGGGTCATATTATGGGAAAAAAACCTATGTGTTATGGAATGTCATGCTTTAATTATACTCACATAAATATTATGCTACAGCTAAATATTTTATAGAACTCATTCTTGTTAGTACTTCATTATGAAACTTATTTGTTTTTTGGCCATTATTTATAGTTTAAGAACCAAATACAGTAGGTGAAAATTAATATTCCTTTACCAAGGAAATATTATCCAGAGGATATAGATCATAGAGCTTTACTTTATTAAAATTTTCTGTGAAAGACTCTTTTCTTTATTTTAACATCAGTGATAAAAATTTTAAGTCCCCTTTCAATCCATTCCCTGAAAGCTCATACACAAATATTCAGGGGTTCATAAGAGTGGTATTAGTAGTCTGAGATCATATAAATAAATCTTGACATTCAGACTTTACTATAGCTGAGACACTTCTTGGAAATAAAGCCAAAAGATGAGCAATTGCTGGCTGTTTCTGGGTGACTTTAGATGAGGCTTGTTTGGCAAGAGAATACCACTGGGTTCAGACTTCATGAATGTTCTCAGCCACGGCTGTTCTGCTTCTTCATCTAAAAGATAGCACATTTTTTTTATAGAAAGCATCAGATGGCAGAACATGTATCTGTTTTAGAGGATTTTTTTTGATCAGGAAAGTTTTATATATAAGCCATCACCAGATATGTGGGTTCTCAGATAGAAGGCATCAACAATTGTCTTGCTGTCAATACAAAGAAGATATAAAGGTATACTGAACCATGTGGGAGTGGAAAGAACCAAAGATGTATACTCACTAAGCCTCACTCAAACCCCCTGTCTACTTCTTGTCACCTATGTGAGACTGCGCATGCTGATAAATTGGTGAAGGTATTTCTTCATTTTTGAAATAGAAACTGCTCAGAGTTGCTCTCAAGAAGTGAGCTTGAGGCCAGATTTTCTAGATCTTAATGTCTTTGGGGAAGGGCGAGTATCCTCTTCAAAATATTCTTAAAAATTTCTTCCAGGAATAAGATAAGGAAATATGACTTTAAGTGCCAGGATTTTGATGGTAGCTCAAAGTACAGCAGACTTCTGACCTTGGCTCTTTTCAGGGAAAGAATTTTGTGTTTAATTGATTCTTATTTTTCACACCCAGAATGTGGAGAAGGGGATCACAGGGTCTTTGAAAGAAAACACTGTTCTGAAATTAAAATGTACCACCATGGAGGTTTCCTCAGCCTTGTGGACTGGACAGAGAAGAACTGAAGTTTCCCACAGGCATCTTCTTTAAGTATTCAAGCCCCAATAAGCAATGCTTTTCTAATCCTAGAGAAGATTTTCTTTCAGTCGATTGAAAGTGTATTTGTAAGGAGTATTTAATACATTAGTTGTCACAATTGAAATCAAATCAGAAGAGCTTGGTATTGCTGCCATCTTCTCTGCAGTTCTTTTGTAATCAGCCTGAGCCTTAGGAAAGACAAGACTGGTCAATCACATTTTTATAGCAGGGGCAAATGATCCCAAGAGGATAATTACTTCTAAAGAGGGAGGCTGTACCTTGGAGTAGGAAGAATCGCCTCATGTGGATAGGAGAGGTTGAGCCTCAGAGTGACAACAGCGATAACTTTTCTAGAGCCTTGGTAACCATAGCTGAGATAGTGACCAAGTAAGCCACATTTGTAAGTAGGACTAAACACACACACACACACACACACACACACACACACACACACACACACACACACACACACATATTTGGGCCTCTTTTTCTAATTATTTCTCTATCGAAACTTAATTCTCATATCTATATCCCAAAGATGGTTAAAGATAAACCGAATGAAGTGCTGTCTTTGTGTGATATCATGCCATGGAATAAGTCTTTCATTCCACCATGCTTTCTTCTTCACTATCACCTGCACTATGTTTCACATTGTGCCTGGATTGCTCCCTTGCAGATGAAAAGACCAAGTTAGACAGCAGTGTTGACTTTTTGGTGACATGCTTTCACTGAAAACTTGTGAAATTTAAGGGGCTAGAGGTCACCTATTTGTCAGGATGGATTGAGGAGAGGGAAGATAGAAAGAGAAATCAGGATGAGAGATGACTTGGTATGTTCATGAGCCTCTGTCTTGACATGCAGTCTCTTGCAGGGGTATGGGCAAAATTTTGTTAATAAGGAGTGCTGCCTGGGTATGAGATATCTAGGAGGGGCAATATCCTCTTTTAACTGCTCTCCTTTTCTTTGTAGAACAATACTGCTTGATTATTGCTTACTTTCCTTAGAAGCTGGTCATAACTCATCTTCATTTGGGTGTTAAACTCATATAGAGGGTGGAAAAATCCAATTAAGGTTTTCCTGTAGACTGACATTTCCAGACTTAATTTCTGACTACATGATTACAGTTACTTTCTTAAGCATCTCAAAATGTATTTAATGTTTCTGAAATATGATTAACAAATAAATATAATGTCACATCTTACTTTACTTTGTTCTTTTTCTTCTGAGAGAAACCTGTGTTAACAAGTTGATTTCTTATAAATATAGACTCCAAGTGGGGAGAGACTTTCACTGAAACAACTTGGTTTTGACAAGCAATTTGGTGCTAACCTTGATTCTGAAATGCATCATCCTCATGGCTCAAAAGAAAGAAAGGCAGGAAAAAGAAACCAGATCTTTAACAATGAAGTTAGGTCGAATCTCAAGGTCACTTTCTGCATATTGATTATCTTCTTTCTCATCTCATCAGCAAGAGTTTTTCTCTTACCACCTACTTGCTCCCTAACACCTGATGGCTAGAAAATACCCTTAAAAGTGGCACTTCTCCATAGAGCATTCAGACAATGTTTATTCTGTTCCTAGTATTTTCTTCTCATTATGCTAGATGCTATGGTGTGTATTTTCTTTATAGACTATTGTAGGGTCATAGAAGTCAGAGGAAAAAAATATTTATGGCTGACAAGTCAGGCAATTGATGTCCAGTTTTACTTAACATCTACAGTGTTTGTTGAAACTAGAAGAGATGATTTTGGTTCTATCTTAGATACCTGGCCAGTGATAAAGCTGGGCAGAGCTTGGCCTTTGGTAAGTGGCTGTTAAGGCTTCATATATATGTCGTTAGAGGGTATACTGCAGACAAGGCATTTATTTACTTATTTAGATATCATTCACTCATTTTTATTAATTGCCTATTGACTTTGTGGTAAGGGGTGAATCTATGCTAGATTGAGATGTGGTTGTAGGGTATATTCTGGTACCTATTAGGTGACATGCAAAGTCAAATATCTTCCTTAATCACAGTATCTGGAATTACCTCCTCTCAAGTTGCTAATCACATTAGAATTTTACAAACTCTGAAGTTACAAAACACAAACTCCAAAATTCAGGCACAGAAATTTAAGAAAAATATACACTTGACTTACTAGTAACTATTACAAAGAATGCATGCTTATCATTTTCCCTGGGTTTGGAGTAGACTGGAACCTATATAAATGTGACTTACTAGCCTGGTTCTCTGAGCAAAGGTTTGTGGACTTTCTTAGGATATACTTTAATTCCATAGCATGTTATCATCCGTCTGGACTCATACATTTCAACTCTTAGTTAGACTCAAAGTCAAACTATGCTCCATGCTTGTATAACTAGAATGGAAGATAAATACTGTTGATATTATGTATATATATCTTATATATTTGTATATAATATTACATATAGACAATAGGCACAGGAGAGATAACTGGCTAGCAGGCTAGAAAGAAGAGTTTTGGTTAAGGTGCGAACAGGAAGAATATCCATGCAGCTCTAGCTTTCATTCTGGAGGCTACCTCAAGAAAGAGTGAGTTGGAAGGAGGACCTTGGAGTTTATTCTGTTGTTTATTGAGTGGGACTTGGCTTATGTGTGTGGAAAGCCAAGGATTTGTTTGCCTTGGCAGCAGTCTGGGAGGGGGAGCAGCAGAACCAGGCTTTACTAAAGGATAACTGAGGACCATGGAGACTGATGGTGCAGATTGGTCCTAGAGACACAGAGTCTCCACTGCACTGAATGTCACCCTGTGTTTATTCTTACCCCAGTTCAGCTTTGTTTTTCAAGCTAATGACCTAAGTGTAGCTTTTGCTACTGTTTTTAATTTGAGGTAAAAAGTAATAAGCCATGAATGAGAATTAATGTCAGCCTATCCCACACTCTAAATATAACAGAATTAGGATTAAAATTTTTGCCCCCAAATTTAAGCTCATTATGAAGAGACCAATTAATTGGGATGTAACTGAGCAGGCAGCTGGAGATAACATATGCTAGTCCTTTAACAAGAAAACAGTTCATTGCAATTAGGGGGAAACTATAAGGCAAAGAAATGACATCTTAGAAAAAGGTTATGAACTGAGGGTCCATATCCATCTGAAGTATATGTCTGGAATGGATTCACTTCTGAGAAATGAACATGAAAAACAGTCTCCTTACCTCCAAATGATTTGAATTGTTATAAAGGATATTTAGAGGTTGCCTAAGCATTCTTCAATAGAAAAAAATGCTTTAATTGAAGCATCCTTCAATGGAGGAATAGTTATGAAGACACCTCAACAGGGCAAATGCAAAGTGAGACTCACTGAAAGAGGAAACATTTCTTGGCATGGTTGTCAGAAAATTTCTGTATATAGAGAGGGTGGGGACTTATAATACACTAGGTATTATTTTGCATATTTCAACAGAGTATTTAGGAAATTGGTTTTATTTCTTTAACCTTAGAGGCCAAAAAAAATGTGAGCTGTCTTACTTAGCATGAGAGATTCATATGCAAGGTTCAGAGGTACAAATGTGTTACTGGATGAGCCTGGTTTAAGGAAGCAGGGTAGGACAACAGGTTTACGAAGCTGGTGCAGATGTGGGTGATTATTAATTTTCCAAAGGTTTTTCTGACTTACTGAGGAGATAAACTACGAGGCAATGTAAGGGGCAGCTTCACATTTCATGTGGTGTTTACAGTTATTTCCAAGGCATGAATCCAAGAGAGACTGAAAAATATTGAGCTAAATTTCATCCAAGGGTATAGTATTCTTGAAACCACTCAAATATTGAACTACTTGTAATTATTAAAGTAGGTGCATGCTTTCAACCACAATGCCTCATTCTATGCAGTAAAGCAATTTGCTGATGAGTTAATCACCAAACAAACTTATTCCCCATAGAGGAAAATATTTTATAAAAAGCCTAAATTTAGTTTGGATTATAATATAATTTGACTCATGGATTAAATTATGCCAATAGTATATTTAATGTTTCTGTGATCAATTTTTGTATTGGCCTTATTATCAACAAGGAGTCATATCAGGATATGGTGCTAAGTGATAGGATCAAAGTATATATTGTGTTTTAATTCCCAAAGTGGGAAAATCATGTCTTGCTGTGATACACAATACTCTCCTCCTCCCCTACCATTCTGATATTGGCGCTGATTATACATATTTGAATGCTACTATAAGTCTTAAAGTAGTTTTATTAATTAATTTATTTATTTGGTCTGGAGGAATTCTGTTAAATCACTTATTTTATATTCTCCTCTCTGAAGCTGGGGCAAAAGATATGATCTGAACATTCAGTGGCAAAATTTAAGAGGCAAAGTTGTTTTTTCAATCAAACAAATATACATAGTTACTAATTTTAATCTTTGGTATAAATTATTGAGAAATAAAAAGATAATTTGGGGTGTATCTAGAACAGTCTTGCTGTGTCCTCCCATTCACTATGAGTGAAATATGATTTTGGCCTTGCTAAAAATTGTATCACAAATAGAGCTCTTTTTCAGCAGATGAGATAAATTCAAGCAGACCCTTCTATGCCATTTTCAATTTTTTCTTGCCAAGTTAAAAAGAGATTTGATTAGATCAATTCCAAATTCTACGGGTAGCTGAGCAGTTAAAACCTAGAAAGTTTGCAATCATCTGGAGTCCAGCAGCAGAAATATACTCGGAAAGAATTAGACAAACATGAATCTGAATCTGAAGATACACAATTAGACGGGTCTAATTTGGGGATTAGCAATTAGTTAAGACAGTCTTCTCAGTTTAGAAGAAAGAAGACATGGATATGAGCAGTGAATTCAAATATGGAAATGAGTTTCACATAAAAGGTTAGTATATTTTTCTGAATGACTCATAGACGTTTAGTTTAGATTGAGTGAGGGCTATAAGAGAGAAATCTTGCTTGAGAGGAAGAGATGACTTCTTAAACCGGTTTCACAGGTAGGGTTTCTTTCTTTTTTTTAAAGAAGACGTTTGATTTCAATGTATTTAAATTATTTATACAGAGGTTACAGAAATACTTGGCAACACTTTTCTAAAGACTTGAGCAATGAAACTTAGCCTGAGATAAAATGGATAGTGATTTACACGTTAGCTGATCACATGGAAAGACAGATTAGGTATGGTTAGTATTGAATCCACATGTGTAGGATGGAGCAAATTTATTTATTAGGATATGTCTCTATCAGCAGAACTTGGGATGCATTTCCTTAAGCCTCATAACTAAGGACAGTCAAAGAAAAGTGAAAATGATCATTCGCATATAGGAACAAAGGCTTTGTTCCAGGAAGTGGTTGCTTTCAGACTATTTATATCATTTCATGCTCTCTCCTATTAATGCTTTATAAATAATGGAAAGAAAATTTCCAATAGTTAACAAATGGTAACCATGAATTGATGGGTTCACTAGGGTATCGTGGTCTGGAGGTTTGCCTCAAAAGCTCTTCACTCACACTCTTCATCTCCATCCTTTCGTGGGCCCTTGAGGAAAGTGATCTGGGGATTGGATGTGAATGTATCCTCTAGAATTCTCCAAGCACAAGTGTCTACATAATGGTTTTCCTGGGAGGCCTGCTACTTTACCATTGAGCTCAAAGATGGAATAGGAGGAGATGAATAAATGAAATTATGAAGTAGGGCAACTAGCAGAAGAAATAAGTCAATAACAGCACAAAGTATTTCTCTAAATAGAATAATATATATCTGATTACTGCTTTCGGCTACCTGCCCATGTTTAATGAATGTGGTCCTTAGAGATATACAGAACCCTGAAATGAGGATGAAAAAAGCCGACATACTACAAATACAAGCAACATGACCCATTTCAGGAGGAAGCTGGGAAGCGCTTGAGGGGCTGAGTGTTTTTTTATTTTCATTATCCTTAATTGCTGCGGCAAGGCAAAGCAAAGTTTTGCTCACTTTCTTAGTTTATTCTTAAAAAAATTATTTTATTGTCAGGGTAATATATAGAGGGGTTACAGTTACATTGATCAGGTAGTGGGTTCATTACTTCTTGAACACTGATATGCTTCCTTGTCCCGTCCAGCGGGACGTCAACTAGGGCCAAGAACCTAGAGGGAGGAATGAAAGGGACAGGAGACGTGAAAAAGGCAGCAAGACAAGCGTTCTGATCAAGCTGCGAATTTTATTTTTCACACAGGGGTTTATATGCCTCTTCAGGAGAGGCAAGAGGGGGTTGGGGTACTGCGCAGAGTAGGAGGTCAGGTAGTAGGATGTTTGCATATCAATACAAGCAGGCAGGTGTTGCTTAGTGACCTAATTACAAAATGTTGCCCTTAGGGCAAGGAACTATGCAGGCACTTTCTTACCCTAAGAATTCAGGGAGGGAGAGAATGTTCCCAACACTTCCTATGCTTTTCTCCCACTTTCCCTCCCCTCTAAGTCCCTCCCAATCATCTTGATCTTTTACTTTAGTCTCCTTCCAAGGTAAGACAATGCAAATAAAAATAATTTTTTATTCATAGAAAGGAGACTAAATTTTGCTGAATTAAAATTGGTCTCCAGATTTTAAAGGCTGGGCTGGCCTTACCTCTTCTAAATTCATCCTCATCAAATCAACAAATGCATAATCATTGTTGCTTTCACCTTTTTAACAGAAATATTCAAAGTTGTTCTGAGATAGTAATGCACATAACATTTTAAAGAATTGTGGCTAGGTAAAAGAAATTCAGTACACATGTATGAACACACCATTCATGGTGCCTAAAATCTACTTTAAATATACAACATATACATAAAGAAACATTATTAAACTTTGAGATAATGATTTTTCTGGAAAGAATACAATTGCCCATTGTGTTGTGCAGTTCTACTTAGCTGATTGATTTGGATATTATTATTATTATTATTATTATTATTATTGAAATATTATCAAGAAAGAAGCCAATTAATTTCTAAGACGTAGTACAATATTCTCTTTTCTTTGTCTAAGGATGTCTTGAGGTCTTCTTTAAAATGTAAGATGTATTACTTCTCTAGATAGAGTGATTTCAGTAAAGGTAATATACAGAAGAAGAAAGAAAGCAGACAGAGAGATTTAATTAGAAGAGTATAACTGTAAAGTAGAAATACATCAAAGGAATAAATGTCTTTGAAGCTCATTTTAAGGGTGGGATTTTAGGCTGTCATCCTCCAAACATACCATATGCTCCCAATCATAGTTTACTTGGCATCAAGTTAAAGAAAGGAAAGGTTAAAGCTGATTTTTTCATTGAAAGGCCCTAAGTGGACCATAGGGGATCCACAGGAGTAGAAATCAGGAAATATTGGTGATTTCAATTTTGATCAAATGCCTTTTTCAGCAGCTATAACTGCTTCAAATTTTTTGTTTTTTAAAAATAGGCAAACAGGGTAAGAACTGACAAGTTGGGGAATGTTATACAACAACAAAATTATGACCTCCACATGGAAAGAACAACTATATAGGTTAAAAAATTGTGCCTCCACTTAGCATTTTGATACAAAGAAATGAGACTCATATACACTGCAATACAGATATCACTGTAAACAGGAGTTGGTATTACATATAACAAGTCATTTCCCAATTTAAATGCTTTCCATGTGGAAAAGGAACATACAGAAAGCAGACTTAATGACTATACATATAAACCACAGAGTCAAGTGTCAAAATTACAGTGAGAAATGCTATCAGCAGATTGCAAATGTATTATTCTATCAGGTCATCATTCCCAACTGTTGAGGTTTCCATCTTTAAAAATGAAGTCTCAAATTTTCCATTTGTATAGATTCAGAAACTTATTTAAAAATAGATGTATGTAAAGATGGGTGAAATATCTGAATTATTTATTACTTAACTCACTTTACCCCAGTAACTTTAATGACTTTAAAAAATGGCAACAAGTAAGTATGATGACCAGACATTTACTATTCATTTTATTTGAAATAGTTTGCATTTAAAATAACTATTTTAGTGTTTGAATTCAGAAAGCATAGTCACACTTCGGTCACAAGTATGGTATCCCCATTTCTATTTCTACCTCCCAGCATTGTTTGGTATCCAGTTTTCAGAATATTTTTGCCAGTCATGGGGCTTGAACTCAGGGCCTGAGCACTGGCCTTGGGCTTTCTCAAGTCTATAACTCTAACGTTTGAACCGCAGCACCATTTCCAGCTTTTTCTGTGTATGTAGTATTGAGGAATCGAACTCAGGTCTTCATACATGCTAGGCAAGCACTCTACCACTAGGCCAAACTCCTGGCCCCCATCTCAGAATTCTGTTAGAAGTTGGATTTCTGGTGAGTCTGTTTCATGGTGGTGAGAGAAATAATGATGTTATTGTTATCAATTGGCCTCAATGAAAATCTTTCTTTTTTCCTTCTGGAATTAGCCCTTGGATTTCACCTAGAAAAAAAATCTAGGAAAGAGAAAGATTTAATTATAGGTCAGAAGATATACATATCTTTTAAATGTCTTTTATCCTCTAATTTAGTGCTTGGCTGGTTTATTTCTTTGGGTGTAGAAATGGATACAATGGTACATTGTACATTGTATTGTATCATAATAATCTTGTTTCACAACAGGATGCACTTTTCCCCTGGATATCTAGTTAATTGAAAGCTTATAGGGGTAATTATCAAGGGAAAAAAGGTGAGATAAAGGTGTAAGTTCACATTCTTGTTTGGAACTTTTGTGCACTTGTAAGACCGCATTGCGATTGGTTTTAAATGTTGTTCACTATGCCATGTGTGTCACAGGCTATAATCACAATTTCAAGGACTTTTGCAGAGTGTTGTTTATTTGGATGCAAAGAAGTATAGTCAAGAGTGTTGATGATAAGAGTTCCCCCTTGAAAGGTTTTTCTTGTTTTGTTTTTCTGAAGGTAAAATACAATTTGCTTGGGCAGTTCCATTGAAGTTGAACACAAGGAAATATCCCTCAATACTTTATACGTGTTACACTTATTAGCTGACTTAAAGCAATTATTACTGTTTCATGTTTTAATGATCTCTAATTCAGCAATAATTAATGATGAATAAATGCTATGTATTTTATTACATACTATTTTTAATGTTTTATAATGAAAAATTTATGTCCTAAAATGTCTTGTTGGAATGAGACACTGTGCCAGTACTAAAAACCTCACTACAATACATCATAAAACAAAGATACATTATAGAAAGGCAAGTTTCTGGGACTTTATATATTATTTTTTATTATTTAATTTCTTTGTACATGTTTTTATCACATACTAAGATGATGTTTAGAATCTAAATAGGCCATCCAGTTTATCCATGAATTAATGAGTGGAATAAATTGGACTTGTATTTATTGAGTATTTGATTGCATTATTGGGATAAGGGACTATCATAAAAGTGGTTTAAATCAGCTCACATCTAAAGAAAAGACAGAGGAATTATTGAGATGGGAAGGTCAATTTGCAAAGCTTCAACTAAAATTTAAGCTTTATAGAAGGTCTGTGTCCACAAAAATCACATTAGTAATTGCCAAGCAATCCTGAACAGTCCAAAGAAGAACGCCCTTTTACATCCTATGTGTTCATGTAGTTAAGCCTTTGCTTAGTAACTGAGAAAAAAAAATATTACTATGTGTACTTGTAGGTGAGGGTGACTTAAACCTCTCATGTATATTTTATATGTGATTAATAATTCCAGAGTATTTTGAGGAAAAAAATCTCAGAGGGACCAAATCTCTCTTATACTGGGAATTTGGGTTAAAAGGAATAAATCCACTCAGGGTTCAATGTCCTTATTTTAATTATGGTGGCAATAATCTCTCTTGAGATGAAAAGAAGGCAAATTAGAATGATGAGATATTTGGAAAGTCCAAATTTGCAAAGCATCACATATTCTATGTTCACATTTGTGGCTCTTGGAATGGTGAAAGATTTGCCAAATTCATCACGGTAAGGCCTTTACTTTTCCGTTGTGATTTTGATGACAGCAAAGCAAGATGTTTATCAAAAATGCTGGATCCTCAGGGGCAATACTTTTGTTTTCATAACAAATGATCAGTTAGCACTTATGAAGCAAAGTTCCATGTAGAATTCTTTGAGGGAGAACGAGTTTGCAAATACACGAAGAAGCTGGAATCAACATCAGCTATTTTTGGTGTATGCCAAGGCTTGGCTGGATTTTAGTTGTTTACATCCAGGAAGCTGGTGGGATGCCTGGATTACAGGCTTTTTATGTTAGTCAGAGCTCAGCTGGTTGGCAAAATATTCCTTCCAGCCACTGATGTGGAAGCCAACTGAGAAAATAACTTTCACAGAGCCAGGAAAACTCATTTCTGTCGACCTTTTCCTCTGTGGTTATGTATTCTTCTTCTGTCGGCTACAGTTGGGTCTTCATTTATCCAAAATTCATAAAAGGGAATCTGTGTTCATGAAGCATTGAACTGGACTAGGTGGTGACATTAGAGGTGCAAAAGTGAATCATGCCCAGTCCTTGCCCTCTAAATGTTAATGGTCCTTGAGTGAAGACAGAGAGGTAATAGACTATTGGTAACAGCTCCAATAAATGTGTATCTTTGTATAATCTCCACATATATTAACTTTGAATATTATCTCTGTCTTACAGCTAAGGAACTCTGAAGAGATAAGTGCAAGGCACAATGTTCAAACCCATCCTGATTTCAAAAGCTCTGCTTTTGGCCGAGGCTCATCCACAAGGTTGGAAGAGACAGGAATTGAGGTTAGGAGGCAAGTTCTGACCATTTTCCACATTTGTATGGTATGGGTATGTGGAGAGTAAACAAAAATTCAACTAATGATTATTTTCAAAAGATAATATGTTAGTCTACTATTACTATAAAATATCTGAGCTGAACATCTTAAAATGATAAAGGTTTAATTCAAGTCAGTTTGGGAGGTTCCAGTTCATGGTTCATTGATCTCATGCCTCTGGGGCAGTGGGGAAGTTGCGTATCATGGTAGGAGCAAATGGCAGAGCAAAACCATTTATGTAATCACAAGCCATGGAGCAAAAGAAGAAGTATGGAGCTGGGGTTTCACAACCCTTTCCAAGGCCATAGCTAAATGGCTGAAGGACTGCTGGTCATGCCGAACCCTTTAACAAACATTCAATATCAATATCCAGGTAGAGAAGTTGTCTTATCTTTGAGACTCTTGTGTTTTGCATTTTATTTGACTACATTTTTCTACTAGTAACCATCCCTAAAGTTTTGAAGTCCTTTGCATATCTGAATATGCCATTATGTCACTAAACCAGAGAATTAACCTATCTGGGAAGACTGAAGAATTCAGGAATAAGGAAGAGCCTCTCCCAACTCAGTTTGGCATTATTTATAATAAGCTACGACTTTAAATGATGCTTCTTTTTTATCATTTTTGTTGTCTCATGCAAAGAAAGGAGCTCTCTGTGTTCCCATGGAAGGCTTAGATCTGATAATGCTTAGATCCAAAGATAAGACCTTGGTTTTCTATTATTTTTGATTTGATACAGTAATTATTAGGAATATCAGATGTTGGGTCTGGAGGACACAGAATACAGAAAAACTTCCCAGATGTCTGCTTGTCTGTCTGCCATATCAATTCTTCTTCAGTACTTATCTTCTTCTCTTATCAAGGTGTGTCTTTGGAGAAGTGTTGTGGGAAAAGGGAAAAATAAAGAGATGCACCATTCAACAAACATGAGCTTCTTGATTAACATTAGCAAATAAGTTGTAGTATGAGATGACAGAGTGGTACCTGGATGTAGCCTGAAAGTCCTTAACACAACCTTAATTTTTGTGCTTAGTTTGTTGGGCAAGTTAGGATTAAAACAAGAACATTATAAATCATTATAAAACAAGAACCCTATAATATATCACCATTTCACTTTAAGCAATTCTCATTTTCCAAGCAAATCTACACAGAAAAGTAACCATTAGCAGAGATATGGTTGTAGTGGTCTGGGCTCTTTCTCATTTGTCACATCCTTATTTAAATAATCACTTTGAAGACAGCTTCCTTTGAAGTAAGGCCACTATGCTGTTGGTTAATCAACTATTCTGAATCCTTACAGGATTTAATTAACTGAAGATAAACAATCACTTGGAAACTGTAATTCTCAAGACCTAAGCTCCTCTGCCTGTGACACTGCTGTCCTGGAGCACTGTTCTCCTGAGGCATATAGTGACACAACACCACAGCTGTCAGCTTCCCAGGGAGACTTGGATCACGTGACCCAGATCTAAACACAGTCAGCACAGAATTCACTCAGGTAAATGAAGCCATTTCTTTGTTTTGAAAACCAGATTTCAATTTGGGTTGAGCAGGCTGTCGTGTACGCAGACAGAGACGTCTGGAAGGTACTGAGATACTCTGGGGTCAGAACAAGCAAAGGCGTGAATCGGACTGGGAGGAGTGGTTAGGATCACAGAAGACATCAAACTCTGCCCTTGCCTGGACATCAGTTTCTCACAGACTTGGACAGACTCCATACCGGGGTGACCGCTTGAACTAGTCAGTTTCCCGACAAGCAGACACTGACGTTTGACACTTCTAAGGATACACAAAAGTGGCAAGCCACTTTGGAGAGTTAGCCAGTGGGCTGTACTGGAGTTGAAGATGCAGGCATCCTAAGACACAGAAAAATCCCACAGTTTTGTTTACACAGGCAGAGTCCTGGGCAGGAAGGCAACAGCAGCACTGAGGGTGACAGGGACACACTGGGACAACTCTTCTTTCCATGAAGTTGAGAATAAACAAATATATCATGGCTGCAAACAGTGAAATAATACCATGAAGCAGGGAAAAATAATTGATGTATTAACATGAATGCATTTCTAATTAATTGATATATTAACACAAGTCTGTTTCTAATTAATTAGAATATTAACATAAGTATATATTCAATTAATTAGTCTGCCATTATGAATATATTTCTCAGATATATTTATGAAGGGAAATAGCAAGTTACAGGAGATTACAGTATCAAAGGGCTACAGGAAGTTCTGAAACAAGGTTTCACCTCCAAACATGCAAAGATAATCAGCAAGATCAGGAGTTCTTATTGCCAAGGTGTTTAGGATGGCAAATGAGATGATGGAGGGAAGGTTGGAGGTTATAAATGAATGTGTAAGTTAGCTTTGTGTTCATTTTCCATGTGAATCTGAAATGTGTCACAATGCAATCTAAAACTTAACCTTATAGATAAAATTGTATACTTCGATTCAACCGCTCATCTCTTTATTCATGTATATATTTATTTAATAAATTATATTGAGTTTCTCCTAGTCCCTTGCCAACGTCCCTTCTAGAGACCATTAAAAAAATCAAAGCATTGGGATACAGTTTTTACCTTTGAAAAGCTAAAACTCTAGTCAAGTATACAGAGAAATTTTATGACAACAAGGCAAGGAATGGATCAGGGAGAGTGTGTATTTAACAGTGAGATAAACATCATGTATTAATTCAACAAATTCTATTACAAAGTTTCACAAGAGCATTAACTAGCAACAATCAACTTATTGGGTTCTTTAATATTTTCTCCCTGCCCCAGGTTTCAGTTACATTCACCACATTGATACGTGTGTGTGTGTGTGTGTGTGTGTGTGTGTGTGTGTATAGAACTGTCTTAAAATTAAAAATAACTTCTACAACCACTTTTTGTAGGACAAGGTGAGAATTATTTTCATTAATTCCCAAATGTGCCTGAGATTTAAAACATCCCCATATTAGGATATAGTGTCTTGGAGTCTTCTTGTTTTTAATAGCTTTCAAATTTGGTGCCTTTTATGCCTTTATTTCTCAAGGATGTTGTTAATGTTTAAGCTGTAGGTTAAGTATTTATTTTTATTCATGTACTTTCCTTTGAATGGAGATGAAGCAGGTAGTATGGGAAAAACCACAAACCAGTAGTTGATGGTCTTTTGCATGCAGAGTTTAGCAGAAAGGAGTCTGGCTCCTGGCCTCATGCCCTCCCCTATTTTCAATCCTGTGTCAAGGTTTTCATAAATTAAAAGTTTCTGCCTTTAGAGGCTTCTCTACATCTTCAAATCACATAAAGCATTTACTATATAACTTCATAAACTATTCAGACCAAAAGAGAATTTGGGAATTGTTTGGTTTTCTACAGGGAATATGAAGAATGTGATTCCTCTGGGCTTGTTTTTAGTTGATCTTTCTCAGAAAGGAGCACATGACTCTTGTCACAATTCTTAGGGCTTAAGTATCTGAAAGGAAGGTTTCTAAGGATGTAGTGTATGTACCTGGTCTCAAACACTTGGGATGGGGGGGAGGGAAATGGGGACCAAGACATGAGAAAGGGTATCAATGTATGTGAGTTAATGCACCTTCTATCTGGTGAATATAATGTAACCCTTCTATTAATTACAATAAAAAATATATGAAAAAAGTCTGATTTGCTCTGCTGATAGTTGAAAAAATGTATTTTGTGAATTAGAAGTTTAATCAAACATGGAGTTTTCAGGCATTAAAAATGTTTATGCAAACCACACCCACAAAAAATAGAGTATTATCATTGGACAGACACCATTTTCATTTCCCCATTACTCATCCAAACCACATTTCTCTACAGTCAATCTGCTACCTATCATCTGATGATGGCATTGATGATTTGTGTCTAGTTTTATACGCTCAATAATATGTAGCTGCAAAAATTTGATTCTTCCATAGTTTCCCTAGTAAATGTCTAGGATAGTCCTAGAAGAAGATCGTCATAGCTCAATAGCTATACACATATGACCAAATAAGATGATGAACTCCAAGCTGTGGAAATAAGAGGCATTATTTAGTTGTGACTGTTTTTAATGTACTGTGTGATGTTATTTCTTCTTTTTTTCTCCTTTACTTTATCCTCTTTTGTCACTGCATTTGATTTTGGTACCCTGTGTCTTTTGTATACATTTATTTGAATTGGGAAAGGAAAGGGGGGCAAGAAAATGGTGAGACAAAGGACAAAGGACAAGCCAATGTAACAGTGATACTCATAAGACAATATGCTAGAAACGAACTTTACAACTTGGGGAGCAGTGGGAGAAGAGAATGTGGAAGTGGGTAACAATGTTCAAAAAGAAATATGCTCATTGTCTTATGCATGTAACTGTAACTCTTCTATACATCCCCTTGACCACAAAATTAAACTTAAAAAATTCAAGCAGGATATCATACACCTCTGACAGATATTTGAGAAATTTGCATGTTTATTTTTGTTTTTATTTTATGTTAATCATTCTACTCTCTCTGTATTTGCAGAACATTTGATTCATATGAAAAATACAACCAAGAATAAATTTGTAGATGATAAGGGGTTCATATTTTATATCAGGAATATAATAGGGTTAGAAAGCTTTCAATCACAAATAGTTTAGATGAACAACTTAAAAAAGGTTTGAGAGATACAAATACATGACTGTCTGTCCCCACTACTTTAAACCCTGTAGTGGGAAAGCATACCATGGTAGAGGGAAAGTTCTAGAAGAAAGCCTAAGCTGGGCTTGGCAGGCACACAAATAACCCAGATCTCTATCCTACCCATTCTGCAACAAGCTATTCCAAGCATAGTCTACACCGAAAGAGACTCTAGGGCACAAGTGCCCTTTGGATGAGTCTGCTTGTATAACATTTGAATGCATTACCAAAAAATAAATCAAGCAGATCAAGAGCTGAAGGGCAAAAAGTCCATACTGTACTCCTTGCAAAAGATATTAGCACTGGCAGAATAAAGACAAGGCCACTGATGCTATTGATCTACTGTGATTTTCCAAACTAGGCAAATCAACTTACACTGCTTTAAGTATTGTCTAGGAGTTACAGTGACTCCACGTTCTTGCCAAAGGTTATTTCCTTTCCATTCAAATGGCTTTTCTGGGGCAGGGGCTGTAGCTCAGTGGAAGAGTACACGAGCTAGTGTTCTTGAGGCCCAAAGACTGATTCTCCGCACAGAAAAATTCATCTGGATTCATCTTCCTGCTCCTCTTTCTTTCCTTAGCCATATGGAAATATTGTACATTGTAATGTTATGTCCAGTTGTCTTCTTGCCGTAGATAAAACAAATATAGATTTTTTAATGGAATTCCCATGAACCGTAGTTTTGTTTTGTTGTTCATTTCAGGGGGTGGGAAGGGATTGTTTCTCATTATGTGCCTTTTTTCATTCATAGGGATTTTTTTGGCACTGAATAGAGGTTCTTGTATACATTTAAATTTACAATTATTTCAATAATTAATTTTTACTCTTTCCCCATCTGTTTCTATCTCTTTCTCTTTATTTTTCACTCTTTCTCTCTCCCTCTCTGCTCACTCTTCATTCTCTGAATGATATCTTTGATGACAGATTATTGCTGAAAAGCTATTCATTTATTCTGTGTTAGTTACTGTCTATCAGTTTATTGAATTCTGTAATGGGAGTTATGTGTAAATTTGAGTATAAAAGAAGGTTCCTCTTCCATTTCTGGGAGGAGTGGGGGGGGGGGAACGGGAGGGAAGGAGAGAAGGATAAAGCCGGAGGGCAAGGCAGGCCAGGTTGCTGAGTCTCCAGAAGACATGTTTTTTGTATGGAGCACAGTGCAGCCCCAGTCACAGCTGGAAAACTACCACGTGAGCCATGTCTCCTGTTTTGGCTTTTTGCTGGTTAATTGGAGGTCACTCTGGCTTCTTGCTATGTGGATAATATAAGAAGGCAAAAGTGGAATTATTGTGAATTAAGGATGCCCCGAGTCCAGGAGAGGGATTACTTCACTAATACAGCAGTAATGATCATGGAAAGACATACAGAGCTGTTTTGGTTTGATCAACTGGATACACCAAAATGAGTGTTTTAGAGGAGTCCTACTGATTATTTGAAAAGAAAAAGTCAGATACAGACTCTTGAATATAGTATTAAACTGTTTGCAACTAAACCTGTTACCTTAGTTCAAGAAGGCTTGACTTTGAGAAGTAACTGTCATGATGGAAGACATCACATGATAAAAGAGCAAGAGGGAGAGACCCTACTTCTTTGATGCATTAATGTATTCATAAAGGTAAGATCCTTGTGACCCACCTTCCTCCCCAACCCCCTTTCCCTTTTGGCTTTTTATTGTGATTGTTGGTTTGTTTGTGTTGAGGGTTTAACTTAAGCCTTGAGCTTATTAGGGAGGTGTTATACCACTTGAGCCATGCCTCAGTCCTTTTTGGTATTAAGTTCCAGGCTCCTTTTACTTACGCTTTTGTAGCGTATCACCATGCCCAGCTATTGGTTAAGATGGGATTTTGCTAATTTGCTGCCTTTGCTGGCCTGTAATTGAAATCTTTCCTATCTCTGCCTCCTGAGTACCTAGGACTCCAGCTTCTCTTGGATTTGAGTCAGGAGTCCCCTGTGGTAGGAGACAGTCCTTGAATTTCTGCTGCCTTAGTCGCCTTAGTGTTGCTGTGGTAGGCTGTACCACCAGCTTGTAATAACTCAGCTTTGTGCTGAGTGTGTTTCAACTAAGATTCTATGTTCAAACTCTAGTACCTTAAAAAATAGTAAATAAGTAATGAAAGCCTCTTAATATTGTCATAATGGTACCTAAGCATCAACATGAATTTTAGGAGAAACACACCTTCAAACTGTATCAGAGAGTGTAGTTGTAAGCAATTTTTAATTTTTTAAAGTGAGATAAGCAAAACAAATTACACGCCTTGATTTATGATAAAAAATCATTTTCCTTTATCCAACAGATATTTATTTAGCACTCACTTCATATACTTTGCTTAACTGGGACACAGTATTTAATAATAAATAAAAACCCTTTGTCACACTGAAAAAAAAAAGAAGGTTCCTTCTTTATTCAGTGTTGAGATTAAGCAGAATATTCTCAAGAAGAAACATGAAGCCAAATAATTTAGCCTATATTATAGCAACCAGATGAAAGAAAGAGCTTTGACAGTTCTTAGAATTCAAGCTTTCTATGGAAAAGCTGGATTAATTTGTATAACTGAATTTTTTCCTTCCTCAGCTTTAATTTCCTTGAGGAAGACTTTTTGTGTCATTCCTTAGATCTAATACAATGGATTGTTTTTCTGTTTTAAATACTATTTCAGCCCCAGAGAAAAGCTTTCCACATAAAAGCAAACAAATAACAAAAACACAAAATAACCCCTAGCTAGTGTGGAAGAACCATACTATTGACATTATTCCTTAATAGTTTAGAAAAAATTAGAAGCATATGATAAGATGTATAGAACTAATTTGGATGCTTTCACTCTTAGTTATAACTTTCCAAAAAGTGACATTTAATCAATTAAAGTGCTCTGAATTGTTGTGTTTTTTTTTAATGAACTTCTGTACATCTGTTTCAGATGTTATAGAGAAGGGAGAAGAAAACCCCTGGAGAAATATTGTGAAGAATTTTACATAATGACAATCTGTCAGGGAAGGCCACTCCTATTAAAGGAAGTGGAATCCACATAGAATTGTCAGAAATCCCTGCACAATGCATACATAGAGAAGAGAATTTAAACCATGAGCTCCAAGAAAAGAAATTCCAAGTGCCTGCACAGACCCCCAGGGTCTGTGATTTCCTTTAGCAGCTATCTCACAGTCATATTTGAATCAAGCGGGATTGTAAGAATGCTTTGCAGGAAGACCTCAAAATAATTTTCTAATCATTCACCAATCACCTAGGATCTGATCCTTCATTTCCCTGAGAGATTTATAGGTAATTGGCCAATGGATTATAACATGAATTTGTTCATTTAATGCCACTCCAATTAGTTGCATCTGTTGGCTTCTTGAGCCATGTAAAAGCTAGAAGTCAAGTATATTTGAAAAGTTATCTATTGTTGAATATGCTGTTTAAGGGAATAACTAAACTCTTCAGGTGATTTGTAAGATGACTACATCCTTCATGAATGTCTTTGCCCTGATATTTGGAACCTGTTTGCATGTTATCATACAAGGGAAAAAGTCTTCATACAGGTAAGGCTTGCTACATTTTTCCCCCAAGACTCATACAAACATTTGAGGGAAACAGTTTGAAGTAGAGCAGTGTGTGTGTGTGTGTGTGTGTGTGTGTGTGTGTGTGTGTGTGTGTGTGTGTGTGTTTCCTTCCCATATCTTCAGAGGTTTTAGGCCATCGACACTTGTGGTCACAAAAGGGCAGGAAAGGTCATGCTATTGAATTCAGGGCATACAGAGAGCAAGAATTCCTTCATTTGTGTACTCTTTCCTTCTTCCTACCCATTCCATTCCATTTGGGCCCACATTCTATCAGTCTGTGTTCTCCACATTTAGTAAAATTGCTTTTCCTCCTCCTCCTCCTCCTCCTTCTCCTCTTCCTCCTCCTGTCACCCTCACAGACATATCTAAATATGTACTTATTAATTCCCATGGCATCTTTCAGTTTTTCCAAGTTGACAATCAAGATTAACTGTAGTAGAAAGATCATCCCGATTGTGTGAAGGGATAATGTGAAATTGCTAAAATAGATTGGAGTGGAGCATCTGTAAGCTACAGAATGCTGGTCTGTGTAAGAAGGCAAGAAAGAGAATTTTTAGAGCATCCCTAAATATTTTCCCGTGCTAACATAACTGTGAAGTTCATCTCAGATTTTTGACTTCTACAACTATGATAGAATACATGTGCTATTTACAGGTATTATCCCTGAGTAATTTGAGTTTTCAGTGAAAGAAAATTTGTATAGTAAGTAATGTGGTCTGTGGCCCCCAAAAAGAACTGGGTTATATCTTTCCTATCTCTACCAGATTTAGTAATTTTTCATCTGTGGTAAGGTGACAAAGGTGATGTAGGAGACAAAGATCAGCAGTAACAGGTCTGGAAGCCAACCTGGCAAAAGAACAGTTAGTGAGACCCAAGCTCAACCAATATCTGAGCATGAAAATTTACACCTCTCATATCATTTGTTGGGCAAGCAAAAATAAGAGGATCCTGGTTCAGATCATCCCTAGGCAAAAACAAGAGACTCTTTTGGCTAACCAAGGAAATGTAAAAGTACTTCAGGCATGGCTCAAGTAGAGTGCCTTTCTAGCAAGTGTGAGGTTTCAGCCCCCAGCATCAAACAAAGCAATACAGAAAAACCACAAAAACATATTTATAGTTCCTCTATTTAAATCCTTCCTAAAAGATAGGAATCTACTGGAATCCAGAAACATTTGAGCCATGGCTTTATCAACAAGGAAGCAGTGAAAGATAAGAAATCCTAGCAGAGATTCACAATAGAACAAAATCTAGATACATAAGGCCATATAGTATGATACTAAATGAAAGGACCTCCAGGATATAGAAACAAAAGCCATACAATGAGTGATTGTTGCCCATAATGTACTATGTTATCTCTCATCTCTTTTGCTGTCCCTTGGTTATCTTATATTGTTAAAATATTTCATCTTGTTATCTGATATATTTTATATATGCTTAATTGGTTATTTGAAATAGGATAGGGAAGGGGGGAAATCAAGATGAGCCGGGGGAGAGGGGGAGGGAAATGGGGACCATGACATGAGAAAGGGTATCAATGTTTGTGAAGTAATGTACCTTCTATCTAGTGAGTATAATGTAACCCTTTTATTAATTACAATAAAAATATATGAAAAAAATAAAATAAAATAAAATAAAGAAATCTGTAACACCTATTTTGAAAAGCTGCTCTGTGATTGGTCCCCTAATTATGTCACAGTACTGTATTAGAAAATTGTTAATCCTGAAGTCATGATAAAAACAGAAGTTGTTCCCTTCAATGTTATGATGTTGTTTCCATTAAAATATGTGCACACCACCTTCTGCTTCTGAATTTCACCCTAGAAAAATGTGTTATTGTGGACTCTATGTGAATTCTTGGCTTCCAGGCATTGGACTTAAAGCTGGAAGTTGTGGTTCTTAAATGAAGAGAAGTCTGTGAGAGGAACATTAGAGCTTTGTATACACAGGAATCTCAAAAATACTGAAAGAGGTTTGCAAAGCTCTTTGTCTTTCTAAACAAAGATGAGAAGTTAGGATCAAGTACTAGTGGGCCTTCTCAGGGAATGGAACTGTGAGAAGAGAACTGTAGAGAGATGAAGCCCCAGAATTCTGTCTGTTGTGTAAATGAGACAGCGTGTATAAATGAGACATGATTTTCAAAAGAAAAGAACTACTTTTAAGCTATGAACTTATTAGAGATTTTCATAAAATGCTGGTAGATCAGGCAGTCTGTTGGAAGAAACCTCGCCAAATGCCTCATCATTTGTTTGCAGAAGGAGGAAGTTTTCTCTTTTTTTCTGACCCTAGATTAGACCTTCACCAGTATTTTAACAACAAGTATTTCTACAACCAAACATCAGCAGGATCAAGCAAACCGAACAACACTCAAAAGTGCCTAATCAACTTAATTCAGATTCCTGGTGAGAGAGCCCAGGCAGTGTTCCTGGAGACAGTCTTGTAAGTTGGGTTTTTATTCAGTCATCAACTGACTGTACAATGCAAATAGGGCAATTAGCTGCAGTGCCTTCAGAGTCCAGTTCAGCCTTTGGCAAAAGCTATGCTCTTGGCCACTGGCCTCCAGCCAAAATAAGGCTCTCAAGTAGATTCATGGACTTATGACTGGTCAATCTGTCCTGTCTGGCTGGTAGCAATGCTATTATAGAGGAGTACTATGTGACCTGTGTCATCTGGAATCTCCACTCTTCTAGAACTGTCTACCCATATTCAACCTTGTCACTGGAGAAAAGAGATACTTTTCTAAGTATATTGGTTTTCCTTTGTTGCCTAACTTCTCAGGCTGCTTGCCCTGAGACACTGCTTTTCAGGTAAGCTATCTAGTTTGCTCCCTTATGATCTTATTCATACTTCCCTAGTTTACTGTGAACACATCATACATCATCTTTAGAAATTTATTTTTGTTTTATACTCTAGAAAACCAAGGGCTTTCATTTTTCTTTTAACTGAGAGTAGGACTCACACTCACTATCTGACATATTACACTCATTGGCTGGTCCTCTGCCATGTGAACCATTCTTCCAACCCCTTTATTTCTTATTATTTTCTATGTCTCTAACAGTTTTGAATACTTACTTCAAAGTTAAGTGTGAAAAATTGCAACAAATATATATCCACTACTGATATTTAATATTTTTAATTGTAGTTGTATATGTACATACCAATCTACTAACTTACATAATTTTTGCTTTATTTCAAAGCAAATTACACATACTTGGCATACTTGTATAATTAGGTTGCATCTGAATGTTTTCTTAAATGCATATCATTAAATAGAGATTCATGTTGTTACAGTTTTTGTTGTTGTTGGTTTTTTTTTTTGCCAGTCTTGGGCTTGAGCTCAGGGCCTGAGCACTGTCCTTGGACTTTCTCAAGGCTAGAGCTCTACCACTTGAGCCTCAGCACCACTTCCAGCTTTACTCTATGCATGTGGGACTGAAGAATCAAAGCCAGGTCTTCGCACATGCTAGGCAAGCACTCTACCACTAGGCCAAACTCCCGGCCTGTTATAGTTTTTTTTGAGGAACAAAATATGTGTAAGGTAAGTTTTATATAGATAAATATTTACATCAAATAACAAAGATAGTTTGGGAAAGGGTGGATAGAAAAAGAAATTAAAAAAAACAGAAGCAAAAATATAATAGTTTTTATTTTATGTCAATGCAAAGTTTGTGAAGACTATCATGAGACCTATATGACATTTAAATTATAATTGTGGAAATAATTGTGGTTATATTATGGAGATATTATCCTTACTTGTCCCATGCTTATTCTTAGGGAACTTAAATTATCTTCTTCAGAGAATATCAGAATAGGCCTTGGGTAGTATGAAGAAGTGTGGATGTAGGTTCCTCTTATATATCTCTACTTTTCTTACATTTCACGGTGTTCCCACTATCCTTTGTCTTTCAGAAAGTTAGAGTCAGAGGGGAAAACACGGGTGAAGAACATTTCAGGAGTTACTGTTAGTCACTATTTTGAAATGACTATATGAATAATCTTCAGCTTATTGTAGGAAAATGATATTACAAAGCATGCAAAAGAAAAAAACATGATTTCATTGCACAATGAGTGTCATCTTGTATACATATCTCTAATTCTATGGAAGTTTATCAAGCACAAAATATTGATATACAGATAATGCAGTAATTCACTTACCTATAGAGAACTTTCTGAAAGAAAAAAGATCATTACTTAATTTAATTGCTATTATTTTGGTGATTACTTTGAATCTTATTGAAAGGATGATATATGACAATTTGCATATAAATATATGTTCAGGGAGAAAGACTGGAACACTATTCTTGGTAATATAATGCATTAGTAATAAATTTTAGTAATTGAATGAACATTTTATTATTAATGACCACTAGTATTTAAACATTTCCTTATACATATATGTTTTGGATATTAAGCTACTTAATGTATCTTTACTAATTGATATTAGGATCTCCTTAGTTATTTGGTAAAATAACATTCTCATGTATGCTTCCAATATTTTATCAAAATTAAAACAAATCTTTTATATTGCTATGAACACTTCTTTTTGGTGATGTATTTATTTTACTAGTGGAGAGTTATAGAATCATTCTCACTAAAGTCAATATCTGTAGCATAAAAATTTAAAGTTCACCTGTCCATATCCACAATCTTATTGTGGAATGAATTTCCATAGTGTAGAGTTGGTGTTTGATTGTTTTTAGTTTTCAATCAGGCATACCTGTTTCACAATTTAAAGTTCTCTCTGTCCAACATTTAAAGAGGTTTATGTTCTTGCATGCCAAGCAGTAAATCTACAGGAAAACTGCCCATAAAGTCCCTCTCAAGGTGCTTAGTGAGATAGGCTTCGAGAAATAGAAAATTTGACCTATATTGATTTTATGTCTTTTGTGAAATAGGCAGTTTGGGCTTGATTAATGAGCATTTCCCACTTCATTTATGTTCAAAATCTCTGCATTTGACATCTGAAAATTCTCACACATTGTTCCTAAGTCAATTATTTTGAATGCATGGTCTGATTGTGATATCTTTTTGCCTTGAATAGCCAGGGTTGTGCACTTGGCCATGCAGACAATAGCAAGCTGTGGGAAGAAGTGAAAGGAACAAAAAACAAATAAAATTAAGCAATGCAAAGCCAATCTGAAATAGGATGTGATTGGCATCATAGACCATAGCTATCTTTCAGTACTTTCAAACCTGGGTGTTCTTGGGTGATCTTCCTTCATGTTTTTCTTTTTTCACATTTGAAATATATAAGTGAAATTGTGTCACTATGGCCTCTCCATTTTGATCAATACATAGAATGGTATTACTGTAAGAGTAAAGTTGTATCTTAGATTCTATAAAGCTAGGCTCCAACTGAAGTTTAGAAGGAATCTCAGAATTTTAAGGGCTCATAAAAATATATTAATAAGGAAGTTTCTGACAAAAAGTAGCCATATAATTATTTGACTATATTTTTCTAAAAAGCACATTATATTATTTCCTTGAACAGGGGTTTATATAAACACTTTCTAGAAGTGGGCTATTTAGTGTTTTATACATTTTAGGCTATGTGTACTCTATAAAAATGGTTCCTCTGTACTATTCCACCATGCATAAACATGTAAAATGTCTATTTAAAACAAGTAGACAGACATGGCTGTGTTCCTCTAAAATGTTGCATAAAACGATAGAAGCCGGGTTAGGAGTTTGGCCTAGTGGTCGCATGCTTGTCTAACATGCACGAAGACCTGGATGCTATTCTTCGGTGCCACATATATAGAAAAAAGACAGAAGTGGGGCTGTGGCTCAAGTGGTAGAGTTCTAGCCTTGAGAAAGCCCAAGGACAGTGCTCAGGCCCTGAGCCCAAGCCCAGGACTGGAAAATTAAAAAAAAAAAAAAAAAAGGAAAAAAAGAAAAAAAAATAGAAGCCTAGATTTGGTCATAGCATGTAGCTTACTGACCTGGGTGCTACATGGGTAGTAGTCTGAAGTATTCTTGATTTAGTTCTGATGGAAAAGTAAAAATGACTGATCACTGAAGCTGGGGGCGGGGATCACAGAAACCATATTGCCCTGAAAAAAATCAAAAAGATACTATGAAAATAAAGTAGAAAATCTCTTCCTAAATGAAGATAAATTATAATCTACAGTGGAGAATTCACAAATTACTTGGTTGTTAAAGTTAGCAAAGACATTAAAAATGACCTAAAACTATTAAGTAAACTAAAAATATACTAGAAAGAAAGAAAAATCTTAAAAATAAGAAAGAACACATTAGTTTGAAAGGAATAAAAATGAGACTTCAGACCACTGCCTGCCTCATCACAAGCTGGAGGACAACAGATACAAGCATGCCATGCTTCCAAGGCTAAAGGGAACCAAAGTAACAACTGACTGAAAATTTCCAATATGGAAAGCTTTAGCTAGCTAGATCTGATTGTCAAGATTAGCTAGTTTATGTGTAAAAGACATAGTGTTTGCTTAGTGTTTGCTAAGAGACTGTTAGGTGTGATGGAAAGAGGGCATGCCCCATTGATGAAACAACACATGCAAAGTGATGATGACATGATACAAATTGCCTGCCATGGGTAGAGTCCCTTGTTGAATTCCATGAAAGAATGAGGTGTGAACCCTGGGTTTCAAGCTCTCCAGTTAGCATCACTGAAATACAATTTCAAATCTCTTGAGTGGAATGTGTTCTGACCGATTTCTCTTCACATAGGTTCTCTGAGAAGATTATCATCTTAATTTTATATCTGTAGCCACAGGTTTTTCCTTCTTTTTTCCCCCTGAGGGAAGCTGTTAATCAATACTAGAAAATTAAAACAATTCTGATCATTTATGTAATTCAAAGCAAGTGAGAAGAAAATGCAAAGATTTCTCTGCATAATTCCCTCCTTCACCCTCTCCATCTCTGTATCTGAAAAGGAGAGCAACCCATTTGATATGGATCAATTAAACACTAATCGTTCTGTGGCACTGGAGGATAAATAACTGTTCATTGCATTCAAGCTTCTTTCACTGGTAGGTTTACGTTAGATTTGTATATGTAACTCTGAAGCAGACTTTAAGTGTTTGTAAAGCAGCCTGTCAATCTCCAGTGGAAAACATAAACATAAATCTACCCATTTGCAAGATTTCTAAAATATTTCTAGACAGTGGACTCTTGCAAAACACTCTTTTGGTTGCCACATACATTCTCATAAGACATTGAAATCGGGATTACTCTCTATGAGAAAGAGACAATATGCCTAACTGTTTGGTTCCAAGATTTGTATCAACGCTGCATTTGTATAATAAAGATGTTGCTTTCATCCAGACTGTGTGTTTGCATCAGATAATTTGGGAATAGAGAACTGCGTATGATTTGTATACATACAAATCTCCTACAAAAGCCCCATTTTGAAAATCAGATTGCCCTCTCATCCACAATAATTGAATGGAATATGCAGATATAATCTAAATGATCAAACCAGGAACTGCAGTTATTTTTTTGTGACAAATTGCACCAATAAAAGGGAACCTGGCATCCTCCTACGTTTTATTTTATTGTTCTATATAGAGAAAAATATACGTAGTCCTTTCTCATTTGCGTCTTTCTGAAGGTCTGGAGAATTTTGCCATAAGGAGAACGTAGATCATGAGGTAGAACACTTGCCAAGAGCATGGCCCTGAGTTCAATTCCCCTATTACAAAAACAAACAAACAAAACCCTCCAAAGACCTGCTTGGTATCTCTGTGATTGTTGTTCTTAATGTATTATATGAAGTCATTTTGTTTTCTTTTTCTCCTTATGGTTTATCTCATACTGTTACTGTATCTGTACCTGGTATATTATACATATGTTCATTTGTTTGGTTGAAATAGGGAAGGGAAGGCAAAAAACAAGATGATTGGGAAGAGGTGGGGGGAGAGAAAGGGAGAGAAAAACATGGGAAGGGGTATCAATATTCAAGAAGTAATGTACCCACTACCTGACAAATGTAACTGTAACCCCTCTCTACATTACCCCGACAATAAAAATACAATTAAAAAAGTAAATGTGCAATAGTAACTAATATGCTATTCCATCCTTTTACATAGTGAAAAAATACAACTAGATTCTAGAAGCATAAAATTCCTGTAACATGAAGTTGTTGATTTAAAGACAATTGCTATAAAGGTTTTATGTGTTCTTAACTAAAAGGGCTCACAGATGTATCACAAGAAAGTATATTTCCTATCATGGAATCTGACCTTTTCTGATGTGACCCTTCTGGTGGTCTCTACATTATAACCTGTAGGTTGATTTATTTTTTTAAATGTAAATGCCAGTGTGAATTTATTATCCATTGTCCATAAATATGTCTTTAGGTGCACTACTCTCATTAACTGAACACTTTTCCTGTCTAACAAATAATAGAAATGACATACTAATTGAGGTTTAAATAGGCATTTCACTTCTCCCATAGAAGTAAGTGGTGATCATGCCTGGGCTGGCAGGTAATTGTTCACTCAGTCAATCCTGAAATCTGTAATAAAAAGTATGGAAACAAAAATATTTTTAATTAAAATCTACTGATAGATAATAATTTTACAGGTTAATTAAATATAGGGTAGTGTTTTGATACATGTATACAATATGTACTGATCAAATAATGAATTATCCATCACCTCAAATATTTATTTGTTATAAGAACATAGAAACCTTCTTAGCCAGACAACAGTGACACACACTTTTAATCCTAGCTACTCAAGAAGCTGAGGTAGGGGTTGGAGGCCACCCTAAGGAGAAAAGTCAGTACTTTCCTTTTCCAAAGAAGCCAACAAAAACTAGTGCTGGAGGTGTAACTTGAGTGGGAGAGGACCAGCAGAAGACACGAGCAAACCAAGCTGAGTTCAAATACCGGAACTGCTAAACCAATCAATCAAACAGTCAATCAAAGAACAACAACAAAATGGTATAGCTGTTTTGAATTATATGCTACACCATTGTAAACTATAATATTCCTATTTAACAGAGCATCAGAACTTATTCATAATAACATCCATGAATCATTCTTCCATTAATCAGACTGGCCTCTCTTTACACATCTTTGCTCTACGTCTATGAGCTCAGCTGTTAATTTCCACATATTATTAAAGTCATAAGGCCCTTGTCTTTCTATGATTGGCTTATTCCACTTAACAATGTGATTTCCAGTACCGTCCATGGTTCTACAAGTGAAAGGGGTACCACCCTTCTTATTGCTGTATAGTATTCCATTAGATATACACACCACTGTTTTTTGGCTATTCATCCATCCATTGTTATTTTACTTGAGTCCATACTCTAGTTACTAAAAGTTGTGCATGGATAAATGGGGACCCTACCACTATCTCTTTGATATAGTATCCATTTCCTTTGAATTACAGTGGTGGAGTGCTGAATCATATGTTAGACTTGTTTTGATTTTTTTTTTTTGCAGAGCTGCTGTAATGTTTTCCATAACATTAGCTTAAATTCTCATTAATTTCTAAACTCAAATTCAAACTGCATCTATGAACTAAACACGCCACAATCTGATTTATAACTTTAATTACATAAATTCAACATCTTTTGAACTCCTTACATCTTCAAAGTACTTAATTTGATACGGAGACAGAACACTGAAAGGACAGGTCTGTGTTAGCAAGGCCAGACATTGCTTACAACGTGCTCGTGTCTAGAAAAGAAAGTTATGAGGCTGTTATCCAATCGCAGTCATTAAATATATTTTGGAAATGCGAATGATTAGACCCAAAATCCTTAACTAAAGAACAATGGTGAGTTGGAACTTCCTTTGATACACAGGTAGAAGTGACATGTAAAATTAGGATAAGAACAAGACATAGTGACTAGGCTTTGACTGAGGGGAGACAGTATTCACAATTTGAGGTGGGCAAAAACATATTAGTGTCAGATTACTTTTTTCTTGTATGGGTTTATTTAAATATGACAAGACTATCTCCTCTGTGCCATATTATTTTTCATTTTGTTTCAGTTGTCTTTGTTAAGATAACTGATTTTTCTCTTTTTAAGACATTTTTCCTATATTCTTTTTATATAGTATTACAGTCTGGATACCCATTTAATTTTTATTGCCATGTATTCATTTTTCAAAAGAAACATTTTATTCACCTCTATTCCACAGAGGATTTTATTGTGATACTGCCATGCCTACTTACAATGTATCTTGATTAAACTCATCTCCTGACATCACCTTAACTTGTCACTCTTAGAACAATCTCAGTTTTCGCTCTAGCCATTCACTCTTCCTTCAGAGCTTTAAATTTTTTTTTCATCAGTCATGGGGCTTGAAGTCAGTCTAGGAACTGACCTGAGCATTTTTGCTCAAGGCTAGCACTGTACCACTTTGAGCCACTGCTCCCCTGTACCACATACATGGAAAAAAGCTGGAAGTGGTGCTGAGGGTCAGGTAGAGCTCTAGCCTTGAGAAAGTCCAAGGACAGTGTTCAGGCTGTGAGCTCAATCCCAGGACTGGCAAAACAAAATGTATTTCCTAGAATACACTTGCATTTCCAAGCATGGTGGCATATAACTGTAGACCAAGCTACTATGAAGGATGGATACAAATTGCCAATAGGAAGACCAGGACAATGTTAAGCAGAACTCTTCAAAAACAAACTAAAGAAGTAAAAGCATTTCTTTTACCTAACTTGGAAAGTGAAAGTCTTCATGTTAGGATGTGTTCGACACATTATTTACACATTAGTGAAAGTCATTTTCTTTTAAATCCATTTCATTGCATCATTATTGATAAAAAACTGAAAATATAGCTTATACATCATTACACTTGTAATCTTCCTGTCTACATCATTATTGCTTTCCCTCCAGTAAACTCTTTGAGAGTTAAGTGATTTCATGACAGTGATGGGCAAGAATATTTTATGCTTTGTCAACTTAAATAAATCCCAAGTTTGTAAATGACAAGCTATTTTGTCAGGAAGGATTAACATCTAGTGACGGCTACAAAAAATACACAAATGGCACTGAGAGTAGTTTCACAAAATATTCTTGAGAAGAAGCACTCGTATTTGGTATAAAGTATGCTGAGTGTTCTTTTCCTCCAGAGTTTTCTATAATTCCTTTGATTTGAAATTGTCTGAATTATAAGATACATGGTGCTTCCTGGGAACAAAATCTTTTGTTCATTTTTTTGCAGAAGCATTGTTGTTACTATAACCTATGACATGGTTGAGGGCAAATCAAAGCCAAGTTACCCATCCGGCCAGAGGAAGGAAACAAAAGAACCATGGTATTTCTTAGAGCTTGTACAGCAGGATCCTACAAGCAACGGCCATATAATTTAGTAGAATTATTTTTCTTTCAATATAATTGTCCACTTAAATACCTCCTGAAACCAGATTTGTAATTTGTTAACAAATTACAAAATCCATCAAAAGTATACATCACAGAACATGGAAAGAATATTTATATTCAATAGTTATTACACAGTGTGAGCTGGGTGAAACACACATTTTTTAGTGATGTCATCAAGTCAAATCATTAAGTGGTTGAATTAGTCTTAAAGGAAAAAATTCTATTTGTTCTTGGTAGTCCTAGGGTCTACACTCAGAGCTGAAGCTTGCTGGACCAATTCTCTAACACCAAACCCCACCACTTCCATCAGGGCTTTGGGCCTCAGTTATGATTCATAGGCTTCTTAGGCTTCTTCTCACCATTGCCAGGATAACTGCCATCACACCTCGCTTTTTTCTCCATGGAGACAGAGACTGGTAAGCTTTTCTGCCTGGACTGTTAGGGAGCCCTGATCCTTGTGATCTTGGCCTCCCCTTCAGTATGACAGGCAGTGCCACTGTGTCCAGCTACAGGTTAGAAGGGGTCATGCCAACTTTTCTGACTTGGCTGGCCTTCAGTAATCTTCCTGCTTTTAAGCCTTCCAAGTTGGATTACAGGGGTGTAATCCACTGGTACTCAGCAGAATTTTGTCTTTATGAGGACAAAGGTAAACATCCAATAGCTATAATTTTATATGCCTTGAGTGTATCTCCAAAAGTTCATGTGCTAGAAGTTTGGTCTCCAGTGTGGTGCTATTGAAGTGGTTGAGCCTTTGAGGTAGAGCATCTAAGGGGAGAGACTTTGTTTTGGAAAAACGATTTAATGCATTTCTTGAAGGAGTGAGGTCCTGCCAGAGAGGATGGTTAACCCCTGTTATCCCCTGAATCTTTCATTCTCCCTTTCTTGCCTTATGATTTCTTCCTGTTACACATTCTCCCACCCTGTGTGTGATGTAGCCTAAAGGCTCTTGCCAGAGTGGACTAGAGGCCAGAGTGTGCTTTGGAGCCTCCTAAACTGTTAGCTACATAAAGTGCTTTAAGTTATATGTTATATAGCACCAGGCATCTGTTACAGCAAATGACACATATTTAACACACAAGCGTTTCCTATTATCTTAATCCTATTTTCTTTTTTCCTTCAGTGCTGCTAGTTAATAAAACTCATGTGACAGATAAGGAATTAAAGCAGAGTAATGGAGGTAGGGATACTACAATGTGCCACGTGAGAGCTGCTAATAGCTTCAGACACCGTGGTGGCAATTCTGACACTGGAAAAAGCCAATCATCTTTAAGATCCGTGTTTCCATTCATAATTGTCCGATTCATTGTAGGAATGACATGATTTTGAGCACTTCCAGGCTGATGAAGTCAGTGTTTTTTCCACTGGATACCTACTTGTTTTCTGTCTTCTCAGGCAGTTTAAATATATCATAAATGAGACCCATTAGATCCATTCACTTTTCTTTATGACTGGCAAAGGAACTTTTTTAGAAAATCTGGTATTTTCATGTATTCCTATTGACAGAAATGAATGGGTAGAAGAGGTAAATAAAATCAAATATCGTGACATAAAAAGGAAGGCAATTTAGCCTGTACCTCATTAAATTTTCTTCAATTGTATAACACAAGGCATTACAAATCTTCAGGTCTCAGCAAACAGACATCTAATCGATCTTACATATCTCATCTTTAAAAAATCACTGGGGTCAGTGTGATGGGGGAGAAGGAGATGTCTAATCATGGTGTCTTCAAAAAGTTTCTTCAGGAGACATTTCAGGTTGGAAATCAGTCAGACAAGTCTGGAATAATAGCTATAACATTATGTTCTAAACTGCTTTGTTAAATCGTAAGTCCTCTGTAGTCCTACTGCAAGGCATCCATAAACATTTCATAGTTGTTTATACTCATAACCAGCTTTGTCTCTTGACTTTCAAGTCCACTGACTTCTTATTTTCTTCTTGCCCTTTTCAAGTTGTCTAACTGGACAGAGATCATTGTAGATTTAAAAATTGGAATCAAGCTTTCCTGTCTCTGGAGAAATCCCACTCAATAATTAAGACTGAGAAAGAGATGAGACTATCTCTGACAAATGATCTTGTGAGTCTCTAGTAGCCTTTCAGAATAGTAAGTGAATGGTCAACAGATGTCCTGAGCTCCATCTCTTATTCATCACGATGGAGGGAGGGGACAGGTTCTCTGTTTCCTCATTGATATGTAGAGATTTCATTCCATCCGTTATAGTTTGAGCCACAGGCGTGTGTTCAACAAATAAGTCATTAAGAGACATAGGAAATAGATGTCCCAAATTCCTCTGGTGACAAACAAGCCATAGTCTCATGCCTCCTTCTACCCAATATCAAAGCCTGAGACATCTCCTACTTGCACTCATTCTGGGAGAAGGTTGTGAAGTCATACCACTTTTTCGAGGTGCATGTAACAATAAGTGAATCAGTCATCGATTGCGCTAAAGTCTATTTCCAAATCCAGTAATTTTTAAAATAAACAACAGCAATCATCGATTTGACTTGGGAAAAATTGTCATTTGAGTAGAGGCTGACATGAATGTCTCTGCTCTATTTTACTTAGCAAGAGCTGGAGGTCCAGGATGCACCTCACAGGCCTGGCTGTCAGCTAGGGCTCAGTTGGTGCTGGGGTCTGGAAGCCTCAGTTTATCTTCTTTATGGTATGGTGGCTGAGCTCCATAAAAAGTATCCAAGAAACAACAGATAGATACTGCATTGTCTTAGTCATCTAATTGGGAGTCACACATTGTCACTTTCATCGTAGCCTCAGCCTTCCCAGGGTAAGAGACGTGGACACAGACATTCTTTGGGAAAGTAATCACTGTGATTGTATGACAGGCAGAGCATGAGGATGAAGGCACTTGTAGTTATATTCAGAACATACACTGCATTGATAAATTTGCTTTAGATAACATCTAACAGTTTTCATCTTTTCTTTTTTTTTTTTTTTTTTTTTTTTGAGGTACTGAGCAGTCACTCTGGTTATTTTTGAGACAGGATTTTGCTTCCACTGAGCTGGGTCCTTGGTTTCTATCAACTGCAGCAGGTCAGACTCTAGGTAGTCAGAGATGGTGGAACTGTGATCTGGGCAGCAGCTGAGCCCAGAACTGACTCAGAGTGGCCTCTATTGGACTGAGTTAGGAGAAGTCCCAGTCCCAGCCTGGAGGTGCTGGTCCCCAAGGAAGCCCAGCCAATACCTCTGCTCCTTGAAGGAGAAGCCTGGACTGAGCTGTTGCAACAAGAACTGATCGTTTTTTTTACATCAAAATTAAGCAGGGTGAATAGAGAGATCCTGTGCTTATTTACAAACAGATAAAAGATAGAGTTAAAGGCAGCTGAAATTCAAAGCAGGGTGGGGATTGGATGGTGGCTTGTGAATGTGGGTCATCCTATCCTCATCATCAAAATCCAAGTACTCAAAATTTCTAAGGAGCAGATATCTTTCTTTTATCTTGCTTGTTTATTTCTGTTTTGGCAGCTGTGGTTTTTCAACTCAGGGTTAGGAGCTCTACTGAAAATCCATGCATCTGCTTCAAAAACCATCCCACTGCATTCTAGTTTACTTCCAGGAAATGTAGTCTGCCATCTTTCCCTGTTTACCGTTGTAACTGTCAAATGCATTCTCTGAGAAGTACGCCTAAGTTGTACTTATCCTTGTATTAAAAAAAAAGCTGCATGTATTTCTTGAAGTAAGTGGTCATTTTAAAATTTCTTTGGGACATAGACATCAATCTCTCATATTAAAGTAAATCATTTAGAATGAGCTCCTGCACAGCTGGACGCAACCGTGCAGCCTTCATGTCAGAGGTTACAATTTCTTATCACATTCCTGGAGTGGTTTAATCAAATAATTAAATCAGAAATGGTTGCCATTCAAGTTTAAGAGACTTTTGTCTTCACTTCCTAACTCAATCATTCTATCTCTCCCATCAAACCTCTGAAGATTAATCCTCTAATTTGAACTTGAATCATTTTACACTAATTGAATAACTTCCCTGCTGCTTTAGGTAATTAATCAGGTTCTGTATTTAAGTAGAAAATTATAATTTGTAAAATAGGTAAGACTTGCAGAGAAAAGATTAAAATGACTTTGGGCTTGAGTTAATTTTTTCTTGTAAGTGCCATAAAAGTTAGAAATTGTTCTTTACTCCTCTGACATCTATTATTTTCTTCTATATTGAAAGAAGAGTCTTGCAACAATAGAGAAGAGACCCCATCTTAGACAAATCTGAAATTGATGTTAGGAAATGGCAGAGAAGACTGTGGGGTTTGTTCTAAAGGTCTCTAAAGCACAGTGGGTCTATTTTGAGGCAGGACCCAGGAATAGAGTGACAAGATGAAATTTCTGAGACAAATAGTCAATGATAGATGATAGATATTACTTAAATATTCTATATATGTTTACTAGGGGAATTTCTTTTCTATAAAACTTCTACAGGGACTGGGAATGTGGCTTAGTGGTAGAGTGCATCCCTAGTATGTTTGAAGCACTGGGTTTGATTCCTTAGTACCACATAAACAGAAACAAGCAAACCAACAAACAAAAAAGAAAACTTCTCCAAACAGAGAGAGCTGATATTGTTGGTGTCCATGTACTTATTGAGAAGGGAAAGTTCACATGGTTCCTCTTAAGCAATATGCAAAATACTGCCCTACCTCTTTAATGTTATCTTATTCATTATTGTCATTTCCTAGCTAGAAAATGTCAGAAAATTATCTCTTTTTCTGAAAAGGGAACATGTGCAAACATTATCCTTGCAAGCAAGCAATAGTGATAACAGCTAAGAGATGGGGTTAATGCAGGCATGAACCATACCAGGACAAAAATAATGCTCACTTCCCAGAACCCTGTGCTTCTTGGGTGTGCATTCAACAATAGTGGAACTTCCTCGGTGATGCTTACTAGGAAAGTGGAGATTTCATTGTAAGGTACAAGTTAGGAAGAGATGGGATAGGAATGTTCTCTACAGTAGTCATGGTTTTTCATTTCTTACTTGGAAATGATTTTAGTTTTTAGAGGAGTCACCAAGACTGTACAGGTTCTACATGCCACTCACTCATATTTCCCATGAGAGTGTCACAAAGAAGAGTTTAATATGAGTACAATATTATTAACTAAAATTCAGGCTGTATTTTGTTTTTATAGCTTTTCCATTCATGTCTTATTTCTTTTATTTATTTATTTGCTTATTTGCTTGCTTGTTTATTTGTTTATTTGATAGTGCTAGCCCTCAGGCACTCAGGACCTGGGTACTGTACCTGAGCTTCTTTTGCTCTATGAGTTGTGTCAAATATCAGGTTCTGGCTTTTGACTAGTTTATTGGAGATAAGAATCCACAGATTTTTCTTCTTGGGCTGGTGTTAAATCATGATACTCAGTTCTCAGCCTACTGAAAAGCTAGGATTACAGGCAAGGGTTACCTGATTCTTAATGTTCTATTTCTTTTCTTTTTCTGTTTTTTTTTTTTTTTGAGCAGTTGTGGGGCTTGAACACTGATCCTACATGTTATCCCTGAGCACTTCAGCTCCAGGCTACTGCTCTACCCCTTGTGACACAGTGCCACTTCCCCTTTTCTAGTGGTTAATTGGAGATAAGAGTTTCACAGACTTTATTGCCCTGGCTGGCTTTGAACCATGATCCTCAGATCTCAGCCTCCTGAGTAGCTAGGATTACAGATGTAAACCACCACACCCAGCTCTTAACGTTCTATTTTGAATCTAGGATTCAATCCAGAATATAAGCTTGCATTTAAACATTGTATTTCCCCAAATCTGTGATTTTTCATGGTTTTTTCTTCTAACCTATCTTTCTATGGGGATTTCAAATACTTGGCAGGCACATGGTTTCTACATTCCAGCAGCCTAACTTAAGAAAAGCATAGGAGAGCCCTGTGATCTTGTTAGGAAAATACAAATGATGTCCTCAGCAGTTTTAGACTCTGTATCAGGCCAGTCCAAGGGCATCTGTTTCTCTGATGCTGGTCACCAAGCTTTCTATAAGCTCCTTAAGAAAACATCATCGTTCACCAGTGGTCATATAAGACTAATTCTGTCTGATTGGATTCTGTCTTGTGTCCAAACTGTCACTGTGAATGACAACAATTTAATCAAGGGGGGTTGATTATATGAATGGCTTTATTGTTTTATATCAGATTATTATTCTAACAGGTAATCCAATGTCTGTCACTGTCATTCTAATTCATGGTTTCAGTACAGCCCAGGCATGCTGTAAATGGTTTCTATCAACTTTCTATTTAGATAAACTGGAGTTCCTTCAATTTTCATACTTGTAGTATCTAAGTTCATTTATTTTTGTGTTTTAATGAAATCTCACAATTCCCCTTCAGTTGATTTTTCTCTACCCAGTACTCACTCTTCCTTTCAATAACTTGTTTACAGAGTCCTAATGTAGTTCTTTCATTACAGTTGTGTGAAAACCTGTGAAGCTCAACTCCAGAGGAACACATTCAAGTTAGAAGATGGTGCATCAGGCTGTTTTCCTAAGACAGAAGAGAAAACTATCCCTAGGAAATGGACTCCAAGAACTGCTCTTCACCATGATTATGAGAGTTGTCATCAGCATTCAGAGCATTCTCAAACAAATAAAAACAAAACAAAAAAAACAGAAATCAAACAAACAAAAGAAACCAAGTTTTCAGCCTGACACACCCAATGAAAAATGGGTCGCTTTGTGGATAACAGGTGTTCATACACTCTTTGCTTACCTTAGGAGAGAAAGAGCAGGGTAGAGATAGAGTGGAAAGAAAGATTAAATATTGTGTTAAATGTACAATTACAAATGGAATGAGCTGAAGTCTAAAGCTAAAAATTGTCTCCTTCCTGCGCCTCCTCTTCCCGAAAGTACCTAGGGTTGAGTTTGCATTTATTTCTTTTAAAATACGGCACTATTAAATATATAACATGTTGTGAGGTATCCTAATGAGAAGGAGTTTACCTTAGAATACCTTTGTCTACATAGAACATTTTGACTTGTTTCAGTTGTTTCATTGCTTACTACAAACATATACTTACAACTTAAGCTGTCTGGATTTTATAACCAGATAGAGCCAACTTCATATTGCTCTACGTTTGTGCTTCATACTTTTTATCCATTCACATCATGTATATTTTTCAAGATATCATGCATGGGATAGTGCTCTAAACATGAAATACATCTTGGGATCATTTGCAATGCGTTGAAATTCGCACATACACTCACACTCTGGAGAAATTCTGATTCAATCACTCTGGGGAGGAAGAAGAGCCTCTAAGAAGAATCAGAGGAGCCAGGCCTTAACCTGTTAATGTGTTTCTTTATGCTTAATTTGTAAACTGATTAGTATTGTATGTGCCATTAATTTACATTTCTAGGCTCACTTTAATCTGCATCTAGTTTAGCTATCTTGTACTTTATTCATATAAACTCTGAGTCTAATGATGACAAGTTTCTGATTGATCAATAGCAGAGACTCTACAACTATAACTGAGATAAGAGCTAGCAATGAAATAGGGAACTACCACCATAAATGGTATGAACTTATTTAGACTTGACTCAGGAAAGGCTGGTAAAAACCCAAAGAAGGTATATCAATTCCAGATCAGCTTCAGATTTGTTTTAGAAACCCTGTGATGGTTTTTCCTCCTGAGGCTGAGGACCAGAGCCCTGGGCACCTTGACTGCCTATTTGATGCCAGCAGGTGATCAAACAAACTAGGAGGCTTCCAGAATCCTGGACTAGCTGTTTTGTTGTCAGCTTTTCTGAAAAGATATCAATAGTAGATCTTAGGGAAGATAAATATGAAACAGTTATGACATCCTTCCCTGTGTTACTGCCTCTGAGAAAATACTGAATTTAAACATTCAGTTTTAGAAAATAACATTGCCATTTCAGGGTGAAAGAATATGTTCCTTTCTTCAAAATCTTTATACTTCAGATAAAAAATTAAATTATTTTAAACACTAGACGAAATGGAAGGAAAGGAATTAAATTTAAATTTATGAAGCTTAACATTTTATCTGGACTTTTGGGTTTGGGAGAGGTTCTACCTTATAAGTGAGAACTTATTTGAATAGGGCTATTTTATTGAATAAAGACAATGTTACAAAAGTATGGCCTGAGCACAGGATTCCTTTCTCTGCTGAAAATGATTCTTGGATTCCTTGCAAAAAAATAAAAGCCCCTTCTGCTTGATACAATGGTGATAATTGCTGGCAGAAATAGGTACTTGAGGCTAAATATACTCTTCTCAATCTGCAGCAAAGCTTGACTCTGCTTTTTTTTATGGACTTTTCAGCATATATTCCCTGAGTGCCTCTATATGTCAGGGGGTAGAAAGTTTGTGAACAAAGCAGATATGGTTCCATCTTTCAGAAAGCTAGCATACTGGTAGAAAAACAGATGCGAACATCACAGTTGGAATATAATTCGTGAACAAACACCTGCCTCTCCTCATCTCTTTGCTTTAAACCTCTTTCTGTGCTAACCTTCTCTCCTGGTTTCCTTCAATTTACTTCTTCACGTTTCTGGCATACAGATGAGGAGGAATACCTAAAGTCCCCGGAGATGAAACATCTGGACCTATATTTGAAATGGTAAGGTGCATCTTTTTATGCAGTTGATTGAGAAAGTCTCACTTTTAAGAGAGATCCAGTTGTACTGAGCAAGACTGAAAACTCACTCACTACCTGGGTGGACAGCCTGGAGGAGAACTGAACAAAAACCCTGGTACATTCATACATGCATACATACATACATACATGCATGCATATAAATATATATGTAAGTATATTTTGTACCCATACTTTTATTTATTGGGAAAATGGATTTTAAGTAATACAAAATAGTGCTGTTCTAAAGTGAATGCTTGGTTCTATTCGTGAGACTAAAGAACTTGAAGATAAGTTCCAAGTGAGTCCCTCCCCAGAGGTTGCAGGAAGACTTGATAGATTTTTTTTTTAAATAGATGTTACAGAGATGTTTTCTTTCACTATCTTAAACCGTAACCTGAGCCATCATAATGGCTGAATGGTAGTAACTCCAGGAACGCTAAGTGGGAGCATAGATAGGATCAATGCATATATTTTATTTTCTGCAAGGAGCCAGTTTGTCTTTCGCCCTTTGGTCTGTAAAGTGGTCTTGAATGTAATTTTCTACTCTGTTTCTGGAACTTTGAAGGAACACAGTCCAGATTTGGTTTTCTAGGACAGCTTTATTTATGAGTCTGTACTATGGACTGGCTTTGGCCCAGGATCATATTTTGCCATCCTAATGAAGAGCAAGGGTCTAGAAGGCAAGAGATGCAACTATAAACCCAAGCCTTGCTATTCTCTAACTTCAAACACACACACACACACACACACACACACACACACACACACACACAATCTGTTTTGCATTGTCTCTCAAAGGTAAAGAATGAAAGTTCTATATCTCATGATTCTAGGATGTGATGAGAATTATGGTGTCAACATATTTTGTAATTCTTTAAAGAGAAAAACTGAGAACCACATACAATCAGAAGGATAGGATACTTACTTTACTGTCTGACACTTGAATTAAAGCATATGAGTTTACATTGGATGGAAACAGCAGATCTTTTCTCAAGTCCCTTTCCCCATGCCCATCTGCACCCTTCTTGGCTTTTCCTGTCCCTGGTAACCTAGGTTTTACTTCAGGTACAGCATCAGCTTTTCACCAAGCCGCCATTGTCCCTACAGTCAGCATGAAAGCTTTCCTATAGCTCATGTTTAAGAACTGACAACCACCCAGAGCCCCTTGTATTCTATTTCCTTTTGGCCATGACAGGCATTTGATTGCAGCTTTGATTGGAGCTGTTTGTATGCATCAGTTAAGCAGCTTTTAGAAATAAATGGCGAAATAATAGCTGAGAGGGGGGGCTTTCAAAAGACCATGTTTTCCTCATGTTTGATGTTTCTCTAGCTCTTATGGAGCAGTCAGGGGTCCATTATGCCTTAGAGGGCAAGGCAGGAAACAGCTGCTTCTCCCCTGCCCTCTTGTATCTTCATTTTAAGGAAGGGGTGGGATGCCTTTGGCTGTCTCAGAAAGGGTGAGATAATCTCATGGCTCTCTGGTCTATCATCATACTTTTAGGGCTGGAGTAGGAAGGAACTCATTTGCTGGTGAGGTACTGGGAAGTAGTTTCTGTTTACTGGCTGGTGGTCTCATATAAGCCATTTACAATTTTAAGATATTTCCAAGGAAGTCTGAAACTGTACCTTGCTGCTAACACATCCCAGTTCTTTGACTCTCATTCTGGCACACATGAGGAGAGAGCTAAGATTGTATCTCTGCTTCATGCCAGAGATCAGCTCTAGTTCAAGGTCCCACTGTAAATGGAGTAACAAAGGGATGTTGTTCTGTCAGCTCATTTCACAAGGACCCATGAAATATTAGAACTCTGAGGTCCTGTCTGGCAAGCTGTATTCCACAAGTATCTCCTGGCTGGGAGACAGATGCATGGAAGGCAAAAAAAAAAAAAAAAAAAAAAAGGGACCAAATCAAAACAGGGAAACAGAACTTCAGGCCTCAGCAGTATAAGAGAAACGTGTTAAATATTCATTGATGAAAAGATAAAGAAGGTCCCTTACCTCTCTCTTTACCTTGAAGAAGGGATCTAAGGGTATGTCTCCTGACTTTTGAGATCCCAGAGAGAATAGGGCTAGTTCCAGTTTATGAAGATATTCTCACCTGGCTGGGAAACACAGCTACATTTCAATCATTTGACCTTTCTTGATTTATTTCTTCATTCACTGTTCATGAGTCTTCACTATTTCTGGCTTGATGCTTCAGTACAACACAGAAAAGTTGTAGTCTCTCACTGATGTGCTTTGGCATTTTTATATCTCCACACAGATCAACTCTTCCTGATTAAAGGCCATCCAGTATGCCTGAGATTGAGGTCTTTCTCCTGTGCTGCAAGAGATTGCTATATGTTATCAAGCAACATTCCTTAGTTTATGAAAACCAACAGTAAAATCTGTTCCAAACAACCCACCAGATGAATGTGAGATTGAATTCTATTTGATAAATACTAGATCAAAAAGTGTGATGCAAGTTTAAAGCTCAGACATCATCACTCATGTGCATGTTTAATAAATTTATTGCTGTGTGTTTTAAATGAATATCTTTCCCATCTCACCTGCTATGACTTTAAACATCTTCTCCAAGGCTCAACTGCTTGGTAAAGCAGACACTATCCACTCTGAGATCTCTGGTTATCTCTGGATTGCTTTTTACTAGGCTCCATAATTTTTTTTTCATTCTCTTTCAGATTTTTTGCTCACTTTGCAGATCATGAGTTCTCTTCTAGCTATATTTTCTGTTTTTCTTTTTTGATGCCTCACAGCTAAATTAATCAACTTAGATTTATAAAATCTATGAGATCACAAGCCACTTCCTTTGTGGCTATGCCTAGTTAATCAATCAATGCCTCATTTAGGAAAGAAGTCATCATGCTGTAAAACTGATTTTAGAAATAAATGGTGAAATAATACCTAATGGGATGGTTTTGAAAGATCATGTTTTCTTCATATTTAATTTTTTTTTTTTGGTGGGTCATGGGGCTTGAACTCTGGGTACTATCCTTGAGCTCTTCAGTTCAAGGCTACTGCCTTACCCATAGAGCCACAGCGCCAATTCCTTCTTTCTAGTGACTAATTGGAGATAAGAGTCTTTAATATCAGGGCTGGCTTTGAGCCACAACCCTCAGATTTCAACCTTCTGAGTAGCTAGGATTATAGCCATGAGCCACCGTACCTGGCTCATGTTTAATTTTTGATGCAGAGTTTCCTTTTGACTTCAGCTTATCAGAATATCTTGATCCTAATTTTATTTCATGGTCTTTTTGATATCAATGCATGTTTTGGATCTAATATTTATGATTTCAAGTAATGTCATAATAAAGAATCTTAATGTTAAATCATTGACTCTTGCCTAATCTTTTCCTTGTTAGATTTGGAATACTTATTGTGAGATATGTGTATTTCTGTGAGATTTTTTTTGGACACATAAGGCTGAAGTATTCCTTTATTCTCTTGCCATTTAATTTTGATTTCTTCTTTGGTATAATGATTGTTAAGTTCTGTTTTGTATTTGTATTTCAATGTGATAAAATGGTTTTCTATTACATTGCTGAAAAATGGTTGTACCAGAAGTGGTGAAAAAAGAACCTTAGAACAAACCTCAGAAATAAATAGATTTCAAGGTTGCCACATTGACATGAGTTTTAAGAAGTGGTAATCTATTCAACAGAAAAGTCCTTATCTTGTCAGTGATATTTGACCAAAACAAATAGTTTCTTTTGATTCTCTTTCTGTTGACTCAGCTGTTCATGTTTGAAATTCTCAACAGCAACAGCATTGCCTTTAAAATGCAGATTCTGGAACCAGATGGGGTGGCACACAGCTATTATTCCAGAGCAAATGGATGCTAAATCAGGGGGATAACAAACCCTAGGATCTTTTAGCTACATACTGGGTGCAGTAAATCTGGGGCACACAATACAGCTCTGTATCCCTCTGCACAATAAATAAAATGAAAATACAAAATGTTGATTATGTGTATGTATGTAGTTCATGTAAGAGTTTCTTTTCTTCTACCTCCTGTGCCCTAATGAAACTATATACTTTTAGAAGGCAAGAAGAAATGTACCTAGTTATACTTTAAGGAATCCATTTCTTGATGACTTCTATTAGAGATATTTTTTCTCTTTCTCCCTCCTCTGGTATTCTTTCCCTTCTTTTATTATCTTCTGTCTTTTCCCCTTTTTCTATTTGCTTTGTAAGAAATTATTTAACTTATCTGAGCTTTTCTTAGTTGATTTTGGAATGATGTTGAGACAAACTGATTTTTGTAGTTAGAAAGATAATAAAATTGCCCTGCAGACATACATATACTATTGATATTAGATTTTAGTACAAATTATGTGATACTTTTATATGATACAGTTATATGACACTAGATTTTAATTACATTATATAAAATCGGATAGAACCAGAAGGATTATGGAATATATGATCTAAACTTTGGGCCTTTTAATCACAAGGATGTTCTTTGTTAGCCAAAGTTACTAGGTAAATAAATCAGTAATTTCTAGTTCATGCTGTAGTTTAGTTTATAACTCTTTTCCTTCTAATGCTTCTCAAATTTTCTGTTGATTGAGGAATGTAATTATTCACTATTTCTATGTTAAGAGTCTCTCTTAAAGAATTTTTGTTTTTCTCTGCATTGTCTCTAGGCAGTTCTAGAAATCTAGAAATATTGAAAAATTGTGGTTTCTAGGCCAGTCTATGGTCAAACATAAGAACTCTTCAGCCTGGCCAAATACTTGAATAAAATGCAAGTCTAGTTTCATTTTCTTGCTTATGTAGAAAGCATTATAATTTTATTTTCTTCCTCATTAAAAAGAACAATAGCTGTTTGCTCTTAGATAATTATCTTTTTATCTCTAGGAAAATATGATGGAATAAATGATGGAAGAAAATTAAGTCAGTTTCAGTCCTGGTTTTTTACATTTATGTTGTATAGGAATATGGATCTAGTAATTGTTGTATTTGATTTGTAAACAATTGATCAAGAATTTTAATTAGTCAGTAATTATTTAATGGCTCCCTGTGTCAGAAACTAGGATCATCTTCGGAGAAAATGCTATTTCTCTAGAGAATAACTGCAGAATGGTGAGCTGGATTTGGTTATGTCACATAGACAAAGCAGAAAAAGTCTTTTTCCAAAACAGTGAAACTTGTGGTTGATTTGCAGAGCAAACCAGTCAAAAACTTTACTGGTCTGGATGACACATCCAGTGTCTGGTGGACTCTACACTGTAACTCTTCTTTCTGAGTGTTAGACTGTAGGATCACAAGTGGTCCCAGGAACATTGAATCCATGAACATAACCCCTCTCAGAAGGCTGTGACACATGGGTGTCAGCCAGGTATGTACAACTTCTGAGATTTTTCTGTAGACACCACTCTACTTTTCCATAGATGCCAACTTATTCCTATCTTCCAATTCTGCTCTTCTAGACCTACTTTTCTTCAGACCTCTCAATGAATGCAAATCCTTTAATAAGCCCCCTTTTCCCGTATGTTTGAGTACTTTCTTGATGAATCTTCATGCAACTAATAAGTCCTGACAGTAGATGGAAATATTGAGTGAACCACAACACACTATTAATGAACAAGCAGGTATATACAAAGCATTTAGAAACTGGGAAGATGAAACATTTCCTCGATTCCCACATACAGTGAATGTAAAAGTCTGCAGCTAGAACTTCCGATATTTTTTTAGATATGACTATTCATGATGGTAATAGTTTAGGGAAAGGAGACCAAAATGATAAAGGACAGAGAAGGTGAGAGAGATGACTCATCCAGATGATAGAAGATACCAAAAAGAAGCTTCTTCTGCTCTGAGAACATAAAATGTGAGCAAGCATTCTTTTAAGCTATCCACATTTGAGAGATGTTTGCTATTGCAGCCTAAGGTAGCTTGTCCTATTGACATAGCCATGCTGTATGTGCATCTTTGTGTGTGTGTGTGTGTGTGTGTGTGTGTGTGTGTGTGTGTGCATGAGTGTGTGAAAATACATACATGTGCTACATATGCTAGGGAGAGTTGGATCAAGCAACGATAGAAGATGGGTAGAGAAGATAGAATTTGCAGAGTTTATATTTTGTGCTATTGGTGATGGTGTTGGTATCAACCCCAAGCCTATGTGTCATATTATAACTGTAATCTTGCTCTTTGCTTCTTAATCTAGAATAAACAAAAATATCCCAAACATTAAGTGGGTATTAGTAGCTTTGAAGAATTTATTAGTTCTTAAAATATTTTATGACAAATCCATAGCTTCCTTTTACAGAAGAAAATAAAACTGATACATGATCTGATAGTAAGTACTTAGACAAGAACTCAAACCTGAGGATGACAGTAAGATTTGAAATTTAATTACCATATGATGCATTTTCTTTTGTTTTTCTTTTCTAACATGGTCTCACTAGCCCAGGCTGGGCTGGAACTCACAGTCCACATCCTCATCTTCCTGACTGTGAGGAAAGGCCAGATAACTATATACTTTCCCACTTCATGAAGTTATTTAGATATGACTCATCTGAACACCAATGTGCTATTGACTAGAAAAACCATTGAATTTTGGGATTCTTATTGAGCCTAAACAAATGTAATACTTCTATTTATCAGATTTTGCTTGACAGATAATAGAAGCTCAGAAGATTAATAATGTCCAAAGAATGTTAGTGTGTATTTACTTAAGCTGTGTGTACAGAACTCCACAATCATTGTAAGGAAGCATATATTAATACTGATGCATTTTACACTAGCCAGGATTTTTTTTTAGAAAAGAGTAATTGAATCTGAGCAATAAAGTATATGACTATTATGAAGATAAGTCTAAACAATTCCAGGTAGAACATAGATGTCAGGTGTTACATTTTATTCAAGATATTGTTAATTAATTACTCTGCAGAGTGATTACTAGATACATTGATAACAGGGAATTGTGAACGGTAAAATAAAGTGGTTCTGGGATGTGAGAAGAAACTAGCATATTTTCAAGGGTACACAGCTATATTTATGAATAATACTTTGGGTAAATTCACACTGAAAATACAAAAATTCCCTGGAGATGTTTCTGAGAAAAAAAGTAAAAATTCTCCCTACAGCTTTGTGTAAGCACACACAGAGAAATTATTGTTACTAAAATTCATAAGGAAGCAAAAATGAACCCTGTATCATGCTTTATAAAATGATTTAATCTTAGATATTTTTCCCCAGCATCTTTATTGGGAGAAGTTATTAATCAGGAGCTATTTTCTAGGAAACAAGAAGTTTGTATCTATAGTTTCTAGTTTTCTAAGCTCCAAAGTAAGAGGAATATATCATTGGTGTTTTTGTCCGGTGAATATGACATGCCATCTTACAGTTGCTAATCTCTCGATGAGGTGGAGTCTAAGACAGTGAAAAAGGAAAACGGCAACTTTGCAATTTCAGTTTCTCTACCTCTGTGAATTTCCTCTTTAAAGCCATTCACACAATGGATATTTTAAAAAGTTATAGTAAACCACTCGCTGATATCTAAAGGAGAATCAACTATCTTCATTTTTTCTAATGCCTTTAGGCAAGTATCCTTTATTTCTCATCAAACATTACTCATTGTAGATGCCAGCAACTTGATATTTTACTCTAGTTTTGTGTGATTAAACTCGTGTTTCAGTCAGTTTTTTTTGGTAGATGAATTATGGTTATGCATTCCTAATATATATTGCTATTCAGAGAGAAATAAATTAAAATATCTCAAAAAATTTGATGAACATCAATATGAACAATTAGTAGAGCTATCAGTAATAATGCATGCCCATTTCTAGGAAAAATACTGTTTACAAATGGAGATGTGTCTGTATGCAGAGATAATGAGAAGAGGAATGGACTCATAGTCACATGAAACCATGATGCCCAGGCATCAACTAAAATTTAAAATTTAAATAATTAATTCATGAAGATTAAATGAATAGCCAGGCATTGGAAACTCACACTTATAATCCTAGCTACTCAGGAAGCTGAGACCTGCAAGATTATGGTTTGAATCCAGTCCTGGTAGAAAAGTCTATAAGATTCCATTTCTAATTGACCAGCAAAAATCTTATCTGAAAGCATGGGTCAGGTACCAGCGTACCACCCAAGCAAGTTGAGTGAATTTAAAGTCCCTGAATTCAATTCCCAGTACAAGATAAAATAAATACATTTAGAAACATTTAATTAAGAACCTTCATTGTGAGGCTGAGAATTTGGCCTAGTGATAGAATGCTTGCCTAGCATGCACAAAGACTCAGGTTTGATTCCTTGGTACCACATACATAGAAAAAGCCGGAAATGGTGATGTGGCTCAAGTGGTAGAGCTCTAGGCCTTGAGAAAGCCCAAGAACAGCACTCAAGCTCTGCATTCAAGTCCCAGGGCTGGAACAACAAAAAATAACTTTCATTGTTATACATTTAAGACAGGATTACATAGAGATAATGCAAATTAGGATTGTTCTAACAAGTCTTCTATAGAAAGAACTTGCTAAGGTAGTTTTCAATCTAGCTTTGTTCTTAAATTATAGTACCTAGTCATGATCTGAGGGTAACATTCACTTGGAGTGCATCAGAGAGTCTTGAAATAACTAGCAACTGGAATGAGTCTTTTTTCCAACCACATTTCCAATAGGCTATCATATTTTAAAGAGATGTGATTATGATTCTTGCCTTGTGTGAGGTATTTACTTCCCCAAATTTTGTTGTAAATATAGGGGTGTCTGAGTAACCCTATTCTAAACAAAGAGGAGAGACAGCTATTAGTACTATTTGGGAAAATATTGAGCTTCCTAATTGAAGGCAGTTGTAAAAGAAGTCTTCATGCATGACTTCCTTCTCTTTTTCCCATGGTGGATGTTTATTGTCACTGCCAAAGTGCTGTTAAGTAAGTTACAAGAATGGTAAGGTTGTGACCCCTGATTGTATTGTAGAGTGCTGTACTGAGTTATTAACACATTCCTTTAAATGACCTACTAAATAGATGGAATCAGTGTCTTTGGATCAAAGGAGCTGTCTATCTGCTTTTCAATGTATGCTTTCATTTTGTTGCCAGTTTTCCTTTTTTTGTATTTCTCCATTTTCAGCTGTTTAAGTTGGCTATTTTTTTTCAAGGAAATAGGAACCTTTCTTTGGGCACTGAAAATAGTGGAAGTCTGTTTGTGTTTGCTTATTTTTTTTTTAACCAGCCAAGGGAAGAAGAGATTTTTTTCTCTCAGTTTCTTTAAGGTATATGGGGTAAATTTTTATTTCATTCTCTAACAAGAAATGGTCAAAAGGAAAAGAAATATTGGCACATACTATATGCATACAGCTAATTAACTAGAGCCGGTATTTACTCTCCAAATGTAATTACCACTGGGTTAAGTTGGATGCATCTTGTATGCATTCTGAATAGAATTTTAGTAGCAAAGAATAAGCATGCCCAGTAATTTTGAAGACAACATTCATTCCGTTGATTGAGGCTCACTCTAGTATTCTCTTGGCTCTGCTGCTATCCTGAACAGCTGGGCATCTTGTTGACAACTAGGCTCTCAGGAACTGGATTTCAGGCCTTTGGGGGATAATTATGTAATGATGTATCCTTTAGGATTTAGGGAAGGCAAACTGAGATTTGCTAAAAAAAACAACTATAAGCTATTTGAATCCTCTTCATTTCTAGAAATTGTATGCCAATGTAACCCTTGCTATCTCTTACTAAATTTAGTTAACATTTACACTCATAACCCTCAACCTGACACTGTTGTGTCTTCAAGTACTTTGAAGTCATTGCCTTTGTTCTGAGTTTGCAAAGGTGGGAAAATGAAAGGAGGAATGTGGGTGAAGTTCATCTGCTTATCTACATATTATCCAATACTGCACTGGTATTTTTTTGTGTCATCCTCAGGGCTTAAACACAGTCTTTAGGATTTCTCAAGAATACAATTCTACTACTTGAGCCACAGCATCATTTCTGGCTTTTATGTGTACGTGGTACCAAGGAATCAAACCCAAGTCTTCCTGCATGCTAAGCAAGCACTCTACCACTAGGCCAAATAAGTCATTTTGTAAGAGCCCTTTCTTCATAAGAAAAGTGTATTTTATTATATAAAATCAACTAAAAATAATGTACAAAAATAGGGCAGTGGTTACAGTTCAGTAGTAGAGTATAGACTACCAGGTGTAAAACCCTGAAACAAATTCCAAGCACTAACAACACACACACACGCACACACCATATATAATTCAGAATATTATAATTCACATTATAATTCAGAATAATGTTTCTCCTATTAAACTTCATGTCAGAACATCACAAAAATTAAAACCAAATGTTTACAGCACAGAAAAGAAAAAGGAATGGAATAATATTTTTAACATGTCTATGTATTTTTGTAAAAGTAAAATTCCTGTCTAGATGGAAATAAAGGAGCATGATTTCCTCAAAGGAGTGAAAGATAAGAAAATACTATCCCTGCACTTTTATCCCATCACTGGAAACCTTGCAACAAGGCCAATCACTGAAAACAAATTTCTCCAACAGTATGATACTCAGAGTGGAGATCAGTATCCTATAGGGTAGTTTTCTTCTCTCCACTAAACTTCTCCAAGGAAAGGAATTGCTTATCTCCCTGCTTCAGCCATTTCTACACTTTTTCACTGGGATGTCTGTAAGTCTCTTTTTATACCCAAGTAAATTAGAGTGTATAACAAAAGGGAGATATCAGAAAAAACACTTACAGTGAACTTTATTTACATGCTTTTCCCTCAAATACTGTATTTTTTGTTTTTGGTAGGTAGAGAAGGAGAAGTACACTGCCTATACAAATGATCTTTAGAATTTCACCCTCAGGAATGAATTTTGCCTTCCTCATTTACATATTCTGGAATTCTGGGATCTTTATTTGACTCAGTTGAACTGGAGTCATAAATGCATTTCCAATAGGTAATTATTGAGGAAAAATCATAGAAAAAGAATCTTCCTCGTATTTCCATGAGAATTTTGTTTCCCATATTTATTCCTTTGGCAATAATTGTGTGGAGGTAAAATTTCTCTTTAGCTCTGCATTGCCATTAAATGAACTGCCCTGAGTTGGAAATTCATGAAGCAGTGGCACATTTCAGCACTTTTTCATAGACTAAGGTAGCCATGGACGTTAGAAGTACGTGTAAAATTGGCCTTTGTCCAGCCTCATTAAAAATCTGTCTGTTCATCTGATTTCATAGTCACAGGTGGCAGAACCCAACTTATCAGTACCATGGAGAGCTCCTCGCAGTGAGCGTTGTAGGTAGGAATGAGGCTACCAGCTAACAGGCAGACTCTTCTTGCCCATCAGAAGAAGCTGTCTTCCGAGAAGGCAAATGCTATGGAATCCTGAAAGAAAGAAAAGGGGGATTTTACTTTTGTACTGGTAGTTTTTTAAGATAAAAGAGGCTCCTCCCAAGGTTAACCATGTGTAATTTTATTTCTTCTTTCTGCTCTTTCTTCTTAGATTGTCAGCCTTTGAGGCTATCAATTTTGTTGTTTCTTCTTCTTTCTCTTTTTATTAATGTGCAAAGGATGTCTAAAACCTTCCTTTTAGATTTTTATACAGTCTTTAACTTATTATTATAATAATAAATCATTTTGTTTACTAAAAGGTCTATAGTGATTTCAGAGAGTTTATAGGGACACCAAGAAATCATTTCATTCTCTTATGCAGTGATATACATATATGTATATATATATGTGTGTCTATCTATATTAAAGAGAATTGGGCTGAGAGGAGAGTAAATCCTTGGCTATTTTCATGGGGTAATTGTCTTATTGCTTTAGCCTGATGAGGGTCCTCAGCAGGAAAAAGGCAGGAGAGATATGAAAAAAATTAGATACTCTTCCTTCCTTAATGTGACTGATTCAAGAAAAGACAGAGACAATCAAAGCACCTTGAAAATTTCCATGCATCATTTGAAAGTTTTCATTGGAACAGCTGGGTCTCAGCTCAGAAAAAAAGAGATAGAGTAATTCAGAATGGGTTGAAACACAATCTTATCAACGCAAGTTTTGGAAGCGTCAAGGTGATCTTAGAAATGATTGCTTCCTGGTTTGTTAGTGATTGAGAAAATGGACTTTAAGAAGAAGTCTATATCCATTTTCTGTTTTCTGGATAGAAAGAAACTGTGTGGAAAGGCATTTGATCATACTGTCACGTGGAATTGTGTTTCATATGTCTCTTCTACATTCAACAATGAAGAAAATTGCATGATCAAAGGCAGAATAAAAGATCTCCTGGTATACAACATGAAGCCAAGGATTCAGTGGGCACATATCAGGTTGTCTTCCACAGAGTTGATCTATACATAGCAATCTGTAGTTGATTGGTAGGTACTAATAAGAGTCTCTCAAATCAAATCACATGTATTTTTATTTAATTAGAAATTATAGGGTGACAGATGCTCCTCAGTTGATGATTGGATCAACAAGATGTGGTATTTATACACAGTGGAATTCTATGCTGCCATCAGAAAGAATAACAGTGCACCATTTGTGAGGAAATGGAAAAACTTGGAAAAAATCATATTAAGTGAAGTAAGCCAGACCCAAAGGAACATAGGCTCAATGGTTTCCCTCATCTGTAATAATTAATACTGCCCAAAACTCTCCCAGCAGAGGACTATAATAGCTCAAACCCTAAATACATAAGGCCATATAGGATGTGGCCAAATTAATGAACCCCCAGGACATGGAAACAAGAGCTTCATTATGAGTGACTGTTACTCTTTATGTATTATGTTTTTCTCCCTTCTTTTGTGTTGCCCTTTGTTTAATCTCATATTGTTACTGTGTCCCACTTTGTTACCTGGTATATTATATAGATGTTTACCTGTTCATTTGAAATAGGAGGGGAAAAATGAGGGGGGGAGTGAAATGGGGACAAATGGGGATAAATATTGTTTGGCCTACTCATTATCATCATCATTAGTAGTACAACTACTACTACTTGCTCGTACAAGGTCTGAACTTGGGACTCTCTACTTGTTCATAAGAGGCAAATAGTTGCACGAATAATTCCAAATCAATATGTAAAAGGAAGGTGCACAAAGAGATGCAGTATATACAAATGCCACTTTGGAAAAGGATCCGAAGGTAGTCGATAAAGAAATGAGGAAATATTCAGCTCTGACTGCCATGATTATTTCAAAGCAATAAGCATCAAAATTCCCTCTGCATTTCCTGTATTTACACATCCTAAACTGGTGTCAAAGATTGGGAGGACAGGAGCCCTTACAAACTGCTGGTAAAGTATGCATTAGTAAAATCCTCCTTTATGCAAGTCAGCATTGTTTTTGTGAAGTTGAATATACTTTTGAACAAATCTTAAAAATGTATGTATGTTCACCTATATACAAAAAACTATATATTCTCTCTATAGCTGTGTATGTAGCTATACATTCAAGATCTATATAGTATTTCTAACTTCTGTTTTGTTAGGTGTATTTGCATAAATATGTGTGTGAATGTGTATGTACATATATATATATGTATGTATCCATCTCTGTGTATATATCCTAAGACAATTATTTTGTATTGACATAAGGAAGAATGAACAATGGAGCCTTTCATATAAAACTCAAAATCATGAGAATTAGCTTAAATGATCCTCAGCAAGTTGATAGCTTAACAGTATGCACACAAAAGTATAAATCTACATAGAAATGAATAATAATGACTACTGTTATAGATTTTACCTTTTTTATATCAAAATCTAAGCATAAAAGCATATTTGAGATCTGGGCATGGTTGTACATGCTTATAATCCCACCGACTCCAGAGGCAGAGTCAGGAGAATTCTGAGTTTGAGATCCTCTGGGCAAAGGTAGCAAGGTTTCTTGTAAAAATAAGAACAAAAACAAAAACAAAAGAGCAACAAAAGTTATAGGAGTGGATAGGAGGAGAGGAAAATGTTTGGATTAGAAATAAGCTGTGTGGCTCAGAGATTCAGGGAATTTACAGTATGAGGGTGTGTAAGATACAGGCTCTGTCCCTGGAACAAAGAATATCTCTTTTCATTATCACGTCGTGCATTCCAGGTTACTATCCTCTTGTCAAAGCTGTGGCCTGGGAGAAAATAGCTGCTATAGATAGCTGTATGAGGGATCATTCCTGTGTGGTTACAAAGCAGTATCTGGAAAAGGAAGAAAGACTGGCAGAGCAGCTGTTCTGAGAGATAAGGGGAAGGAAGAGTCCCAATTCCATGCCCTTCTTTTTCCATGAAGTACTACTTCATCTCAGAGGAAGGATCAGAGTCTTCCAGATCCTTCCCACAGCCAAGCAAACACCGCTGGTGGCAGAGATGTTTGCAATAGCCTCCTTCAGTGTGGTCCCCACCTCTTGTGCTTACCTGCAGTCTTCCTTCTTCATGCTTTTCCTGATGACAGCTCTGAACACTTAGTTCCAGTTCTGTCTTGCCTTTTGAGAAAGTCCACACCGGACTCCCTTTAACATCTGCTTCCAGTCTGTCTTGCTGGCCCTGTCATCTGCTCATTCACAGATGCTTGCAGAGAGCATGTGCTGTGCAGTCTTGATAACGAGCCCTGGGATTAGAGGAGAGCCTGGTTAGCACAGTTCTTTCCTTAGACTGCTCTCATACCAACAGGACCTAGACAATCATACAAACACTAGCAAGATCATTGCCCACACATTATGAAAACTCATGTCCCATGTCAGGGAGAAGCTAGGGACATTTGACAGGTTTATCAGGGAAGACTCCTGGGAGGGACTTGGTGTCTGGGCTGAGATCAGAGAGATGAGAAAGGTTAATCATACAAACCTCAAGCACATCTTGTTTTCCTTCTTACGTGCTGGCCAAGTGGCCTCTTTACCCTGAGCAGTCTAGTCTATCTAAACCTGTCTCTCTGCTCTTCTCCCCACCTGGGAAATCTCCATCATATTCTAGATGCAACTTATTCCCAAAGCCTATTTCCCTCAGTCTAGACAGCAATCTCATTTCTCATAATAGCTTTAGTGTTCGTCCTGGGTTCTTCTTTAGTTAAGTCAGGCATCTCCTGGTGACAGGGGACAGAAATTTAGCTCTAATAGGGATAAGCTCACAATGAAGAAATGTATTGATTTTGGTGGACAGATCACAGAATGAGCAAGCATGGAATGGACCTGAAGGATCACTTTGTCTTACAATCTGTTAAAGTAGGAAGTGCTTCTAGAAGTTGCTTTCTGTCTATTTGTAGTTCTTAAAAGCATCATTACAAAAAAAAAAACCCAAAAGCATCATTAACTTAGGAATGATTCTTTACATGAGGAGCATCCAAACTCCGTTCATACTCACACAATAATGACATTACCACATGATTTATTAAGACACACAATGTGCCAGGTTCTGGGCTAATTGAGCTTCTGTTTCATGATTAAGTTACAATGATAATCATTAAGATGGGTAACACCGTTATATTTATTGTACTTAAGAAGATATACAAGCTAAGGGAAATGAAAAAAATTTCTCATATCTGATATATGACATGTCCTGAGTATAAGATTCAAAGTCTGGCTTGTCTGCCTTTACCCCAGTGCAAGATTGCAGGAAAGACACTCAGGTCTTATTAGTTCTGTTATACAAATGAGCAACCTGGCATTCACAAGGATGAATGTTGGCATCAGTTTGACCTTAGTTTGATTCTCCAGTACTCATTTTATTTCTTTTCCAGTGCTCACTTTAAAAGTTGTATAGTCTTGGGTATTTATTTGACTAGTTAGAGCCTTACTTATTGTAAAATAAAGATAAAATGAATGCCTAACCCATTGGATTGTTGAGGTAATTGACCAATATAGAGATACTTGAACACCTTGACTAGTAAATAAGGAACTCAATAAATATTTCTCTTTTTTTCAGACAATATAATCTGATATTCTTATTTTTCTTAATACTAAATGACTGAACAACACACAGTTGGTTGTACACTTTAGCCAGCCCCTGTGTGTGGGAACACAAACAAGATAAATACAGTTTATACTTAGGAACAGTGCATGTAAACTAAGAACAACCCATGTTACTGGGTCAGCTCTGACCAGGTAGAGCTTCAGCCCCAGCAACTCTGGAGGCAGTGTAGGTACATCTGTGTCAAAGGCATCCCAGCTAAACTTTGAGACCCTATCTAAGAAGCAGAACTTCAGGAAAAATCCTGGGGTCATGGACCAAGAGCAGCAAAGGTTTCCTTGGAAAGCATGAGGCCTTGATTTCAATCGCAAGCGTTGTCAAAAATAACAGGATGACATCGTACTTTCCCTCACCTGCCCCTGCTGCAGGAGAGAAGTCCCACCAAGCAGATCGAAGACACACACTAATGTTGATACAGAATTATGAACAAGAGTTTTTGAAACATTCCTCAGTGAAAACAGGTATTGGGATACAGCAGGTGACATTTGACAAACTCAATAAATAATTCATTCACCATTTTTGATATATTTATCCTCCTCCCAACATATCCCAGAGAAGGGGTGAATAGAGGTATTAGTGGTTACAGAGATATGCAGCGGGCTGAGGCCTGAGAGTCTGCACTTGGATTGATAATATGATCACGAAAGGAATCCTGATTATGCTCAATACATTCATGTTAAACTGAGCACTGGGGAAAGACAAAGAGAAGAAAAGGAGAATGTAGGCCAGAAACCAATCTATAGCCTACAAATTTAAGAAGAGGGAGGGGAGAGGTGGGTAAGGGAGGACTGAGTGAGAATGTTGAAGGAGTAACATTGACAGAGATATATTGTGTTCACAAACAGCTTTGTTAAATGTCACCTTTGTACAACTACTTAAAGATAATGATAAAGAATTAAATGTTTTGATCTTACCATTGATTGATTTCCTTAAAAAACTGTATAAAAATATGACACTGTACCTGGAGAGATTTTATATCTTTCCTCTTACATGTCATAATAGATTTTCCTGCAGTGAAAAGAAAGGGAGTAACAGTGCTTACAATACGAACTAATTTCTCTGTTTTGTGTAAAACTGAACACTAATTTATTAACCCCTGGTGTTACATAATGATTCACCCCTCCCATGCTGTCCTACAATGACACTCACATATTTTACCGGTAAATCTGATGGTTGTCTACAACTGGATAGACACAATATTTCTCTCAGTTACAATCAGTGGCTGGATCTTGGTTTTTCTTAAAGGCCTTTTCAGCCACAGATGTGTACCTTGGTCACAAAATTCTGATATCTAGAGATTATTTTCCCCATACCTCTTCTTGTTTCCTCAACCTCAGAAGTCCCTTCACGTGGCCACCTCAGGGTGGAATTAATTCCTGCATGGCAAGACAGCACTCCTAGAGTGATTGTACCAGCAGCGAGGTTTACTCTAATATCACCTCAAAATCATTAATTCTAGTCACTGAGGGAACTGTGCCATTCAGATATATTTTAAACCATAAAACGCCCTTTTCTCCAGATTGCTTATATTCTTTCAAAATAATAGGAACAGTATACACCTATAAATCAACTGGAGAATGCATGCTTCTTTCTTCTTTTTACTTTTAGATTCATGCAAGAGTAGAATGAAAATCAGTACTGTTTCGCAGCTCATAAATACATTCCACATCTCATGCATTTTGCTGTGTGGATTCAAAGTGGATTCAAGGTTTTTGGTCATTCTTCTGAACTCTCCTGCCCATCACACCTAGAGTTAAGAACCACAATGCTTTCAGTTATGTTCTTTTCATATTTTTTGCTTCTACTCACTATAAAGTTCCTCTACGATTCTTATGTTTTCAGTGCCACAATGTAATACCATGTTTATTATTATCTATTATCTATCTAGTTATCTATTACTGAGTGAAAAAGGAAATAAAGCCCAACACCGCAAAATAGTGGACTTAAGAATAATAACTGATCATTTTACATTGGACTGAATGGGCTCAGTTAGTGCTCATTTGGATAACTCATGTGCTGACGAAACATGGTTGTGGGGGTTGGGCTCACCCAGAATCCTTTAAGCACATGTCTGGCACCTGAGCTGGGACTTACACTGTTGGAGGCAAAGACAGCTGGGAATCCATGGGTTTCTCTCTTTTTTACACTCCATCCTTGTTACCTCCATATGGCAATTCCATATGGAAGCTTTAAAGTAGGTCATCTTCTCATTTGGTGGAGAAAATCTCCATGAATAAGCCTCAGTAGAGAATCTGGAAGAAACTTCTTTCTTTTGCACTGTATAGTTCCTGGAAGTTAGCAACATTATTGTGGCATTTTCCATTATCCAAGGCAGACACAGAGTGCTCCTAACTTTAAGGACACTGGGTTAAATCACCAGTATAAATGCTTTGTGTCCATGGAAAACCACTACCATCCTCAAAGATTATTTTTAGCTACATTTTTCCCAAGTAAAGGGAATTTGCTGAATGTTGATTGCTGTGGGATCATGTGCAAAAGTAAAACAGAGGAAAGTGTATATACATAGAATACAATAGAAGAGATATACAAGCCATAACTTTTGGTCTAGGTTTCTAGAATGTGAACTTTACACTGTTTATTTATATTTATTTTCTATATTCTCAAATTCTCTAAAAAAGGTCATGAATTAGTATTAAGAATAACATTAATAAAGCAAAAACTTACAAATAATGTTCATTAGTTCTCACTGAGACTGTGAGCTTCCACAGTCTTGTGTCTTACATTTTTTCCTCTCAATGTTACACATTTTTCTTATAAGAACTGAGATCACACTTGCTCAAGTAACAGCATTTAACTCTATACATATCCTTTGTTTGCCTGTAAATAGTTAAGCCTACTATCTTGTCCACCCACACTTAGCACTGTAGGTACAGCATGAGGAACAGTGTCTGTTCCCTTGAGATGCATATTTATGTTCTCTATGCTTTGGCCTTGAGAATGCCAAAGACTCATTGTCCTTAAAATGTTTCCTCTTTGCATGTCATGTACATACTTGATTCATAAAAATTAACTGGTGTCATTGACTCTATGTACCTGTCTATCTACCTTTGACTCATAAATCAATTGGCCTTGTTGTCTATTTATTTACTTATTTTCTTATATACTTATTTATACATATTGAGGCCTGAACTCGGGTCCTTAAACCACTGCATGCTTTTAAATAAAATGTTTCTTGAAGAAGCTTTTAAAATAGTCATCTCTAACAGATATTAAATATAATTCTTCACAAATTTAAATTTAATGTAGAGACAATTTACTCACAATAGAAAGCAATGATTGACTTTTAAACCCCAGATTTCTCCCTGAGTGTGCTGGAAAGAGCCTTCTTTACAGGGCACAGATTAATCCATCTAAATTGCATTGATTCCCTTATGCTAGTACTAGTTTGAGAGGGTAACATTTATTTGCCATGAGTAAAGCATTCAAAAGAGGGAAGAAAGAGCATACTATATTTTCCCTGCAGGTGCTTGTGGAAGTGCACGTCTTGCTGATGTTCACAATATGAATTTTCTTCTATCACCAGCCTCACCTGACTTCTTGCTATATCTCAGGTGGAGTTTTTCGTATCTGAGGTGACATGCTAGGCCAATGATTGGTGTTTATCTCCTTGATCTATTTTGGATCTATTTTGAAATTTGGAGGAGAGTTTTCCAATGTCTACTTGTGTTAGTGTGTTGGGGCCTAGCCTCCATCCCTGAAGCCTGATTCTGGCTCAGCTACAATTAAAGGGCTTTGTCTAGGCATTCGGTCCTTTGCATACCTCTCTTAAGGCATCTCTATGTATGTGACTCGATTGAACCCCCCGCAGTTTCACGGGTCTCGCAGCAGCTCAAGTCTCGCGGGCTTTCCTGCACCTGTCCTGCCCAGTACCTGAAAGCCCCACCCAGACCCTTAGTGGTAGCACAGAGGCCCTCTTCCTAGTGGCTAGCTTCCCAGTGCCCACCTTCTCCTACCCCAACAATATATAACTAATTGTCTGACGGAATAAAGGAGGAGAGCATCAGAGAGAACGAGAGATCAGCAGAGATCAGCAGAGAGATCTGATGCGCTTTCATGGTTAACACTGCTTCTGACTCAGCGTGGTTTTTTCTTCCCCGGTGATTGGGGAAGGGCTGGGTCTTCGACACTTACCATCTCGCTTGGCTCCCGGGGGACTACAGGCTGGCCCTGTGTGTCCCTCCCCGTTCCCGTGTTGCTGCCCCGGAGAGGAGAGGAGCAACATTAGTGTTGACCGTGTGCCAGGCACACTTCTATGCACTTACATCTTGAGATGGTGCAGAAAAGCACACTTCACTTCATCTGTTTTTGGTTTGAGGTTCTGGCATTTGACTTCCTGGGTTGTAATCTTGGTTCTGCCATGGTATTTAATCTGCAGACACATTGGATAGGTGATATTGTCTCCTTCTGTCAGGTGAAGTAAGTGAGGGTGAGATGTATTACACAGTCTGAAAGAGTAAGCCAAGAAATCAAACCTATGTCTGCCCATGTCTAAAGTCCAAGTTCTTTCTTCTTGCACAAAATGAAGATTGATAATCAGTCCTTTGTCTATATCAGCAGGGCCACAATACTCTTCCTAAAATCATTCTACTGAAACCTAAAACTTTTAACTCTGTTTAGCTGAAAATTCAGTATACCTCCAGATATTGAGTTTAAACTTTTCAATCTTGTGTAATCTTTTTAAGAAACAAACCCAAAAATTATCAATTATTCAGAGACTGATAATCATAGATTTACTATTTTAGATTTTTCTAACGTCAGGTGAGCAGTGGGTACAATATAGTAACCATTTGGACTCATCCCACGTCTCTATTTTGTCACTGCTATTGGTTTTTTTATTAAATATTTTTTGTGATTAATAGAAGGATTACATTATATGTCACTGCTATTGTTATATGCAGAATCTTCCCATGGACCTCCTTTTCACAGGCTTATAGTATTCTTTAAATGCTTGACCTTGTTGCAGTGCCAAATTGGAGGAGGTCCCCCAATTTAGGGGTATTTCTCATGTATCTTTGTTTATTTAACACGCTAGTTTTCTAAACACTAAATTTACTAACATTAATCTACCTCGTTAAAAGCCTTTCTGTTTATTCCAATACAGAGTTCCAATTTATTTTCAAATTATTGAATATTATACCATATTCTTTCAAAGTACATTATTTACATGAATTTTATTCTTTCACCTGCTTGTTTATTTGAAATTGTTTTTAATGTCAGTTTATGAAATTGTGTTCATTTTATTTATTGCAAACAAAGCAGTTCTATTGATAATTAAATCTGTCCTATCTCTTTTATTTGGCAAAGGTACTTCACTATTTTGTTGAATTTCATAAATAACATGATTGTTTTTAAACCTAAATTTGAAATGTGACCAATTTCTGTTCCACGGCATTTTGGATAAAGTTTACTAAGCCTGTGTCTCTTTTTCCTTCCTCACACATGGTTCAATCATTTTCTTTTAATATTTTCAGGGTGAATAGCTCAGTTTATGTTCAATCTCCCTAAAATCCACTCACATTCCTGTACTGATTTTTACCATTTGTTCCCATTGGCTAAAGGAGTAAAGCGAATGAGGGTCTGCTGAATTACAAATCCTTTAGCCATCTTTCCCAAGTAGTTAAATAAGTCTCATCACTCATCACCAGGACCACCACAAAGACATTTTGGCTAACAGAGCTCAGACACATCACCACTGGATTTTGAGACAGAAGTTCATAATCTTTTCCCCAGTCTAGACCAGAATACAACTCTCCTCTCCTTTCCTACAGAGTAACTGGGATGAATTGGTTTCAACACTATTTTCAGCATAAATTCTCTGCTTTCTCTGAATCTTTACGGACATTGGTACTTTATTATTCGTATAGTTTTGCCTTTTCTAGATTACCGTATAATCAAAGCATGGAGTGTACCCTCACTAGTGTCTTTATGTGATCTCTGTGTAGTTAACACAGAAAGGAATTTGTTTGTTTCTCCTGTTGAACAACATTCCATAAAATGGATATATAACAGTGGTTGTTTATCTTTTTTTAAATAATTTTTTTAGTTGTGATTAATAGAAGGGTTACATTAGATTCACCAGATAGAAGGTGCATAACTTCACAAACTTTGATACCCTTTCTCATGACATGGTCCCCATTTCTCTCCCACCCTCCCCCTACTTATCTTGGCTGTTTATCTTTGTATCTGTTAAAGGGCATCTTGATTAATTCTAGATTTTTCACCACTATATTTAGTCCTGTTCTAAACATCAACATGTATGTATGCATGTTTGGTGGGGGTTTTTTTTGTTTGCTTTTGCTGGTCCTGGGACTTGAACTCAGAGCCTGGGTGCTGTCTCTGAGCTCCTTTTTGCTCAAGGCTACTGCTCTCCCACTTGAGCCACAGCATCAGTCTTGGCTTTTTCTATGATTAATTGGAGATAAGAGTCTCACAGACTTTCCTGCCTGAGCTGGCTTCAAACTTCAATCCTTACATCTCAGCCTTCTGAGCAGCTAGGATTAGAGGTGTGAGTCACTGGCACCTGTCCATATATACATGTTTTCCATTTATTTTTATTGTAATTAATAGAAGGGTTACAGTATATTCACCAGACAGAAGGTGCATTACTTCACATACATTGATACCCTTTCTCATGTCTTGGTCCCCATTTCCCTCCCCCCTATCCCTGCCCCTCATCTTGTTTTTCCTCCTTCCCTATCCAATTTCAAATAATCAAATATGCATATATACCATATATCAGATAACCAGGTGAAATACTGTAACAATATGAGATAACCAAAGGACAGCAAACGAGATGAGAGATAACATAGTACAATAAGGGCTACAGTCACTCATTATATGGCTTATATTTCTATATTCTGGAGGTCCTTTCATTTAGCATCATTCTATCTGGCCTTATATATCTAGGTTTTGTTCTATGGTAATTCTCTGCTAGGAGAACTCAAGGTTTCTACTGATTATGACAAATGAGGGAAACTATTGAGCCTTTGTTCCTTTGAGTCTGACTTACTTCACTTAATATGATTTTTTCTAAATCTTTCCATTTCCTTACAAATGGGGGGGGGATGTTGTTCTTTCTGACAGCAGCATAGAATTCCATTGTGTATACATACCACATCTTGTTGATGCACTGATCACCTGAGGGGCATCTGGGTTGGTTCCATGTTTTTGCTATGGTAAATAGTGCTGGAATGAACATCATTGTGCTAGTGGATTTAGTATGTCCTTGTTTCTGGACGATTGAGTAAATGCCAAGTAGTAGAATTGCTGGGTCATAGGGGAGCTATAGGAATTGCCATACTGCTTTCCATAATGGCTGCATGAGTTTACACTCCTACCAACAGTGTAGTAGTGATCCCTCTTGGCCAAATTCTTTCCAGCATCTGTTGTTATTAGATTTCTTGATCCTGGCCATTCTAACTGGCGTGAGGTGGAATATTAGAGTTGTTTTGATTTGCATTTCTTTCCATATGTACATTTTTATAGAGAAATAAGTTTTTAAATTAGTTGCCTAATATTTAAGAGCACAATGAAGATGCATTATGATATGACTTTAAACTTTTATGACAGTGAAAAGCTGTCTTTCCAATTAGCTGTATCTTTTACATTCAGATTACTTAGTTTCTCTCTTTGTATTTTATATAGGAAAAAGAGAGATTTTGAAAAAGATGTGGCAAGTCACTGAGATGAATAGGATGAACAACTAAAAAGAATCGAGAAAGGCATAGAAATATGCAAATGTTATAGAAAGCACTGTAATGTAAAGCATACAGAATAAGACTGTTAACATTAGTTGTATTCAGGAAGTAAGATTATAGCTGGGTCCATTAGGCTGGGAACTGGTAACATCTTTCAGGATCTTTTGACATGTTTATTTAGTTTTCCATATTCACATATTAGTGGTGGCATCACTAATAGTGCTGATTATATGGTGATTATGTCACCATATTAATGATGATAATGGCAATAATGCCAATAATATTGCTAATAAGAATCTCTAAACTATTGAGATTAAAGTGATGAGATCATCTTTCATAATTACCAGTTTGCTAAGTTAATCTAGTAACTCCTGGAGTGTTGTAGATGGGATTTATTGTCCTATTTTTCAGACTCAAAAATGTATATCACTCACTCAGAAGTTTCCAACAAATTGAGGGTGCTCGGAGAGAGCCTCTAACCTGAAGGGGAATCTACTGGCCTGATTTGGCTGCTTGATTAAAGAGATATTCTGGAGAAAAGAGATTTAGAGCAAAGGGAAGAAATGAGATTACAAGAAGATGAAAAAGCTTAAAATGACAAATTTGTGAGGAATTGATCTACACAGATTATGTGAAGCTGCACATTATTGAAAAACGGAGTCCTGATAGTTTATAGATGAAAACTGTTTTCCCATAAATCATTCCTAACCAGCCATTCAGACAAGCAGAGAAACATACAGGGGGATGAGGGATGCATAGTCTGGCAATGCATTTGATTGCAGATTTAAAGACCAACAAGACAAAGAATTCATTCCTCCCACTAAAGCAGGGTTGGTGTACATATGCAAGCAAATACTGACTTGTACTGAAACTTCTTGAGATAAATAGCAGCGGTAGATCTTAGCAAATCATATTTCTCTCTCATTACTCATCCAGCTGTCTAGTCAAGATAGGAAGAGGAGGCATATCACTTCTTTTTGAATTGTCCTAATTGTGGTGAATATTTAAAGATATGTCCAGTGGTAAGAAAAACAACACAACTGGAAATAACTCAGAGAGTTTAGGCAGGATATCTTCTAGCAGAACCCAGTAAGAAAACTGAAATAGGAACACATACAGAACTCATATAGCATAAGAAGTTCAAGCAGGATGTAAAGAATGAGGAGAAAATGGGAGAGTATAGATTGCAAGAGGTGGGTTAGGAGCATTTCCTGCAGGAAATGCATCCTTTGTCAATTATCATGTCCTCCAGAGGCTGCCGTGAATAGAGTCCTCTTTCACTCCAGACTCTGAAAAAGATTATATGCACAGAGAGGTGATACTGGACAGTTCCATTCCAAGTTGCTTGTCCACTTTGCCATATCTGATTATTTTATTCTTCTCCCCATAGTTCTTTATGCATTTTTTCTTTATTGAGGTGTCATTTATCTCGTAGATTATATGCAACAGGAACTGAAGAATTCTTTTGGCCTGATTTTTTTTATGATATCCCCAGCACCTAGAATAGTAGAATAACATTATATAATAAATTCTACATAAATTTCTCGGAGACAGAATAAATAAGTGAAGGTATGAATGGCTGGTTTGTGGCATACTAGATGAGTGGACTGGGAAATTAATTTAACCTATATTTATATATATATACATTTCTCTTTAGGTATTATGAAATAGAAGGAAATATATGGAAAACACTTATGCTGGGGCCGTAGCACATATTAAATACTCAATAAATAGTAGATGTTCAGAGACACATGAAAAAAGAGAGGGGAAAACAATCAAACTAGTTGTTTAACTGCAATAATCTAAACTGTCGACTTGACTGGAGAGAGAAGAGATGCCAAAGAGATTAATAAATTACATCTCTGGGTTTTTCTGTGAGGACATTTCCAGACAGGATTAGACCCTGAGGGCTCTTTCTTAAACATTCTCTTCCATTTCTTATATTCCTTTTTTACATGGCTTGAAGAGAATGGTGTATATTATGTTCAGAATGCCTGTGTTTGATTGTGACCCATCACAAGAAGTTGGACTTTTCATGAAATTCATACCTTAAAACTGTGAATTGGACATATATTGGATTTGGATATTTTGGATCAAGGATACTTAACCTATACAATATTTAGGATGATTATATCACTTATCAAATTCTAATGAGGAAGTGGACAAGATAATAACACTGGGGAATAACTGCATTACTGGAATCTAAGAACCTAGCAGGATGTCAAGCAAGTGCACATGAGAAAACAGTAGACTTTGAACTCTATGTGTCCTACTCTCCTTCTCTAATAATGATACTTAAATAAAAAAGCATTAGGAATGACAAGTCACCATCAGAGGCAATAGTACCATAAGGCCAGTTAGCTCTGCTTCTGTGTGTATGCCTTGGAGAGTTGATATGTTCAGTGCAACAACGACAATGAAATCCCAAGGGAAAAATTTTGGATTATATGAAAGAGTTGTATTGAGCAGAGAAGATAGGAATTTTCTAGAATACTGAAAACCCATCAAATCTTCACTGATCTAGGAAGAGCCTAAGTGAAATAAACTCCAGGATAGGGAAACAAGAGACTTATCCTTGCGGTTGTTGTTTTCAATGTACTATGTGAAGTTATTTCTTTACTCTTTTTCTTTTATTTCTCTCTTTTTCTTTTTTTCCCCTTAGGGTTTATCCACTGTTGTTGCTGCACCTGACTTTGGTACCTGGTGCAGGGAAGGGAATAGGAAGAACAAGATGGTGAGACAAAGAACAGAGGATGAACCAGGCTAACAGCAATATTTACAAGACAATATGTTGGAAATGTACAACTTGGAAGGGGGTGAAGGGAGGGGGAAGGTGGGAGTAAAACATGGGAAGGGTTAGCAATGCTCAAGAATTAATGTACTCATTACCTTATGAATATACCTGTAACCCCTCTACACTTTACTCTGACAATAAAATAGAAGAAAAAAGGAACCATGGCTAATTTTCATATATAAATTTTGCTTCAGGAATCCCTCATTTCCCTCTTAGAAGTGTTGTGTTTCAGGCAATGTGGAGGAACTTGAAAGCAGCCCTCTTTCCTGTGAGCATCTGAGACTAGAGATGTGACCAAGGCAATCCTCTTCTTTTAGTGTGATTCTTTGAGAAAAAAATATTATTCCTTGAGTATGGAATCATACTCACTGGTGAATGGTGATCATACAAATCACCTAGTTACCCTGTAATTCATTGCAAAATGAACATGGCATGCCAATAATTATCCCCATTCATAAAGTTAAGAATGTAATTTCTTCCTACTTTTAGAAGTATATGCAATAGGAAACATGTAAATGAAAGAAAGAAAATTTGAGGCATACATACATACTATTTGATTTGGATAGAAAGTATATTGTGTATATATATTTATATGTTGAAATATATATATAAACATATATCTGAGTCAAACCCCAAATTCAATTTTTGCAGATCATTCTGTTTTTAGATCTATACACATAATTCTGTTTTACCTAAAATTGATGTCCAACCGTGTTTACATTTTTGTAAACTCATTTCTCATTTAGTGATTTTTGTCTGTATTTATGTTATCAGGTATTATTTCATATCTTGATTTGTGCAAGCTCTCCATCATTCCTCCATTTCCTTCTACTGAAATTTATTCAGCCCATGCCCTGTTGGTATATTTTCATTCTTCTAGGATAAGCATTCTATTTTCATAAATATGTATTGTATTTGTAATATTTTTCAATATAAATTCTAATTTGTAAAGATCATGGGATAAGTGACATGGAGTTTTCTAGGCTTGTAAAATATTTTCATAGACCCATTTCTGCGTTATGCATCTAAGATATGTATGTGTGAAAATTAAAATGTAAAAGAAACAGTGTAGAGATTTTATATTACAAAATGACAATTAAGAGTGTCACGATTAGTGATGTACCAGAGGAATGGGGTGTTATTGACATTAAGGTCCCTGTGGTGATATATACTGGTTGCTGACTATGGGCCAGGTATTAGACAGCAAAGTTCTTTTTTTCCTTTAAATTTTTATTTTTTGTTGTTATATAAAGGTAATGTACAGAGGGGTTACAATTAATATCAGTCAGGTAAAGAGTACATTTCTTTTTTTAAATAATTTGTTGGAATAACGTATAGAGGCATTACAGTTACTTTCGCTAGGTAGTAGGTGCATTACTTCTCACATTGATGTCCCTTCTCATGTTTTTGTCCCCCTTTCCCCTATCCCATCTCCTCCAAATCATCTTGTTTCCCCCCTTCCCTTTCCTATTTCAAATAAACTTATATACACTATATCAGGTAACAGAGTCAGATACAATAACAACATGAGATTAACCATAAGGGCAATAAAAAAGAGAAGAGAAATAACATAGTACATTAAGAACAACCTTACCCCTTCCCTCACTCTCTCCCCATTTTTCCCTCCCATCCTTACCCATAAGTTGTTTGATTTATTTTCAACATAGTGTCTAGTAAGTACTGCTGCTGTATTTGTTTACCCTTTGTCTCTCCATGTCTGTGCTCCCTATTATACTCCCATAGATAGTCAGAAAGCAGAGAAGACAAAAAGAAAAGCAAACCATAACAATGAAGAAAAGACTTCTGGATTCCATTTCCTGTGGTTCCTATCAATAATATTATTTTATATTATCAAATGTACCTAGGCATTGTACCTTTGCATTCCTCTCTTAGGAATATCCTTCTGTGGCCTCATTGCATATGAATGTCCAGTGTCTTACATAATTTATCATGTTTCAGCATATTTTAGAGTTAGCTGCTGTATATGAGAGAAAACATGTGATTTTGTCTGTCTGAGCTTGGCTTATCTCACTTAATGTGATTTGTTCTAGGTCTATGCATTTCCCTGCAAATAACGTAATGTTATTCTTTCTAATGGCTGTGTAAAATTCCATTGTATATAGGTACCACATATTTTTTGAGACACTCATCAATTGTAGGGTATCTGGGCTGTTTCCATGCCTTAGTTATTGTGAATGTGCAGTAATAAATCTGGGTGTGCAAATATCTTTGATGTATTCTAGAAAGCCAAGTTTACCCAGTGTCTCTGAACCTTGCTCTGATGTTTTTGAGCTGGTGTCTGCATTTTCATTTGTAGTACCAATGTCAGAATGACACAAAGCATTTTTCTCTCTTTTTTTTTTTGCTAGTCCTGGGCTTGGGTTCAGGGCCTGAGCACTGTCCTTGGACTTTCTCAAGGCTTAGCACTCTACCACTTGAGCCTCAGCACCACTTCCGGCTTTTTTTCTATGTACGTGGTACCGAGGAATCGAACCTGGGTCTTCGTGCATGCTAGACAAGCACTCTACCACTAGGCCAAACTCCCGGCCCCAGCATTTTTCTCTTATTAAGATGCTATGAAGATCAAGTCATTACCTGGATCCATTTTAATAACTTTATTGTGTTATTTTTAAAGGAAATAAGACATTTTGCTTTATGTCTGAAAAATTGTTATAATACGCAAAAGCTTGTTAAAACCTAATATTTTGTGTGTGTCACTGTTATGATATGTGAATGTTTGTTAAAACCCAATGTTTGGTGTGTGTCATCTTCTGGGTTTAGGTTTTACACATGTAATTAACTACAAAGTTTGTGATTTTCCTTATGATTTAGAGGAGTATATAAAGGCAATGAGAGTTTATATAATTTATTTCAGATCATACTTCAGAAGCAGTCAGATATTTTAAAATACATCCCCAACTTAATGCCATGTCTCATTGCCCTTAAATACTCATAATTACCTTTGATGCCACGTTAACATAATGTGTGCAGGTCCTTTTGTATTTATGTGCTGTCAAGGATACCAGTGAAACTGTTGCTCTGTTAAACAAAGTAAAAGTTTTGGAGTAATCATTAGCTAGTGGTAGAGTACTCGCCCAACATGCACAAATCCCTGGGTTCAATTCCTGAGTACCACATAGAAAGTAGCAGAGTGCTAGCTAGCCTTGAGCAACAAGTGTCCAAGGACAGTGCTCAGGTCTTGACTTCAAGCACCAGGACTGGCAAAAAATGTAAAAAACCAAATGCTAATGGCTAGCTGTGTAGCTGTGCTAACTGCTTTCTTCTTCATTTCATATGTAGTTTTTGGAAACTCAGCGTTGAAACAGTTGGGCAGACATCACAACTTCTTGGTTACAAGATTTTTTTTTGTTATATCAAGTGATTTTCATTATAAGTTTTCTGCAGAAAAATAGCACCATCCCAATTGCACTTCAATCTATCTATTCTGTTACTTTGCATTTCGAGATTTGTTTGAGGTTTCATCTTTCACATTCCTTGTATTTCATGCAAACTTGTATCTATGATTGCTACTTGGGCTATGCTAACACTGTTGTGTTTCTAATCACTGTTTCAAGATATTTTGGAAGGAGGAGAGGATTTCTGGTTATGAATTCAGAAATGAATAACTGTCCCTCTTCAAGTGGAACTATAAGTATCCATGAATCTTTCATTAAGACTCAGTTTTCTTTGCTCTGAAATCTAAGCATGGCTGCAGCTAGCTATTATCAGCTGATGAAGAGGGAAGTGATTAGGAGTGGGAGGAAGCAAAATACTGAGGAAACTAGAGGGGTGGTGTTTGTATATGGACAGAAATGTAAGTAGGAAGAACAGGAGCAAAAGCCCTAGAGGAGTCAGGAAAGGACAGAAAATTGTTTAGGGTGAAGATGTAGAGCAGAGGAGCAAATTCTGCAGCAACATTTGGGAAATTTTGAGGGAAATACAGTCTACAGGAAAATTTAGGCCCAAGAAAGTCTATCTTATGCACCAGGAAATAAGAAGTGAGAGAGTTCCAATAATAATGACTAGCAGAAACTCCACAGCTGTAGTTGTGAGTTTAATCTGAAAGTCTCTAGTTCTGCAGATTTCTCCTTTGGGAGAGTGGTCAAGAGGAGGAGGAAGAAAGGGAGCAAGATGGGTGGGAGAACAGGGGAAAGGGGAGGGAGAGGAAGCAAGTAAGGAAAGGAGGGAGGAGGAAGGAAGAAAGTAGAACAAAGGAAAGAGGCACAAAGTGGAATCAATGGGGTCATGCATTTGGTATTTGTCAGGTGAGTAGTACATGTTATCTGTCCGTAAAATCTCTCTCATTTATAAACAAGGTCTGTTTTATCAATGTCTTAGAGAAATTTATCTTACTGAGTAAATAACACAGAGAGAATCAATAATTAAATATTTCTCTCCAATTGAGCCAGATAAAGGTATACTGTAACTTGGTCTATTTTACCTTCCACTACAATTTATTTGTAGCCATTTCTCTGCATTGCACTTGGTAATCTTCCCTGTATGGTTTAGGGCTCTGCAGACTGTGTATAAATTAAATTATAAACATCTCTACTTTTGGCAGTAGGCTATCAATGTTTCCCTGTGTGTTCATTGAAAACTATGTTTGGAGTAGAGTAGCAAAACATAGAATCTGTGTTTAGGATAAAACTGTATTTCCAGTAAAATGATAGTTATCAAAATATTGCTGTCATTATTAATGATTTGTTAAAAATAGTTTTCATCATCAATGCTATTGTGTGTTTGAAGGCCTGTTTGATGAAAGCTCTTCTTTGACATCTACGTTTTCTATGCTCCGGGAGTTCTGAGCTCCAGGCACCTGGACCTGGCTTGTCACTGCAGTTGCTGGCAGGTATTAATATCATTACCTTCATGAACTGTTCTCTTTTGATTGGCTTCTTGTTCTTTGTCCTTTCTGAGGTTATAAACTCTTTCCAGTGTGAAATGGCCTGAGTTTGCAAGCAAGAAGATAAGGGTGGCATCCAATGGCACCATCACTTGTGAATGCTGTTATGCTTGACTAAGCTTCCAATTATGCGACTTTATTCAATGCTGTGGAGAGGGTCCTGAATTGACACTGTGTTAGTGATCTCACCTGCTTCAAGGAAGAAGTTTGAATCTTTCAATACAGAACAAAAGAGTCTTTTGATTACATTTAGGCACTGGAAGTCTCTGATTTTTTTTTTTAAAGTGAAGATAGTGGACTTTTGAAAACCTAGCTCTTCACATTTCCATTACATGTGCTGAATAGTTAAGAACTTAACTTTCATGTGAGAGAGTGAGTTTTAAATCTCCCAAGCTTTCATGAAATTGAGGCCATGAATTGGATTTTGATTCATAAAGAGAAAGTGTAAAAACTCTTTCAATAAATGCAATAAAGGGCTATAATGAGATAGGTTAATGGTTTTACCTTTTCCTCTTTCCTACCCTTCTCCCTTGACACAGCCTCCTGCTCTGAGATTGGTAGCTGAATTTCACTAGCAACACTTCTTTAAAGGGAATAATGGTAGAGCTGGAGAGATATACACATGCTGGAGTCAGCAGGCTGGGTTCCTGTGTTCTTACTCTCTCAATACATAAGTTTTTATTTGCAAAATGAAGGTAACCTGAGTGCTTTTTATGTGTGGATGTTGTTAAATTAAGTGTTCTCGAGAGCTGTTTTCGTGCTCTAAGAAAGAGAGAGAGAGAGAGAGAGAGAGAGAGAGAGAGAGAGAGAGAGAGAGAGAGAGAGAGAGAGAGAGAGAGAAATTTATAGTGAGAGTGTCAATGTACAGGTCTTTTTTAGTGGTCTTGAGACTTGAACCCTTGCACTCTATTTATGTGGGCCAGAACTTCAGCCATATTGGATTCCATTATTATTTAAGATACAGTACCATATTTTTCCAGAAGTTGGCACTGGATACCCATCCTATGCTTCCTGCCTAGCTTGGTTTACAAGTATGAACCAACTTGTTTGGTGTCTTCGTTAAGATGAGGTTTTGCAAACATTTTACCTAGGCTGGCCTCAGATTTTGATCCTCTAGAAGATTACAGACGTGAGCAACTGCACCCAGCCTCCCTCTTCTAAGTTGGATAGAATTCTCCTTCAGCGTTCAGTGCTGTGTGAAAACACTGTGATGCGAATGGTTAGGAAACTGCTTGCCAGAGAGGAGCATTCATCATTTGGGGGAGATGTGTAAGTGAAAATTGAAATGCTGCCAGATGCAACAGACTTTAAGTTCAACAGCAACAACAACAGCAACAAAATAGCCATTTTACTTCCTCTTTCTTTCCTATTTTATTTTCTTATTTTGTTTTCTGAATCAGGTCTACTTGTGCTGTCTAAGCTGTTCATAAATTCGTATGTTCAAGTGAACCTGGGCTTCTCCTACCTCAGGCTCCTATAGGCACATACCAACAAGTTTGCCTTGCTTTAACTTTTGATACTGGGCCTAGCTAATTCTGGAGGTAGGTTCTTCCCTTGTTTCCTCCCTTCCTTGTTTCTTCTTTTTATTTCTTGCTATTTTAGTTTTAGTTCTTTTCCTGAAAGACTACATTGTATTTTGTTTATTTAGTTTGTTTATTTTTGGTCAGTCATGGGGTTTCAAATCTGCTCTTCAGGTCAAGGCTGCCACCCTACCCCTTGAACCACAGCACCACTTCCTGTTTTCTAAAGGTTAATGGGTAATGAAGAGTTTCACTGACTTTCATGCCTAGGTTGGCTTCATACCTTGATCCTTAGATCTCAGCTTCCTAAGTAACGAGGATTACAGGTGTGAGCCACTGGTGCCGGGCTCCAATTTATTTTTTTATAAAAGTATTCTATTTAGTCCATGATGTACATACATCCATATATTTACAATAAGTTTCTTCCCTGACATATGATAATAATTCATGCAGAATATAATATGTCCAAATGGCGTATATACCAAATATTAGGATATAGCTGTTGTAAATAAGATGTCCTGCTCAGGGAAAGTGTCACCTGAAATCCTTTTGGGTAACTTAGCAAACTCTGCTTTGTTTTTCATCATAAATATTTTAAATTCTTTAGGGTGATTAATACTATTTTGCCAGTCTCATAAAACATCAAATGTAAATCCTTTTCTTCTAACTTCCATCTTGTTATCATTATCATGTATTTTTTTATATCTGGTAAGCTCACCAAAATGTTTTGTAATTATTATCCTTCCACCTTTTTCAGATAAAAGAGCCACAAACAAAAAGGGCATTTATAATATCTTCTGTTCTTAATGAGGTAATTAACATTAATTATATCATGTTTTGTGTTGTTTGGAACTTCTATCCAATTTCTTTTTATTTTGACCTGGAATATTTAATTTTATAATTATTATAAAACATTTTGCTTGAAATGATATAATGTTTATCCAATTATTTTTTCTTTCAGCTCACTGGAGATATCAATTTATTGTCTTTTATATATATGGAGTTTTTCATAGTGCTTGTATGTAATGAGTCAGTTCTCTGTTCACAAAATCCTTTCTTTGACTTTGGATTTTGACAGTTTCATTGAATGTGTAAGAGAGAAGTCTGTTCAAGTTCAGTCTCATTGTAGTTTTTCTAAATTTCTTGAAAAAATATATATTTTTCAGTTAATGTTGGCATTATTGTTTGAGCCATTAAAAAATCTTTTAGACAGTTTGCTACCAAGACTTTATATTTAAGTACCAGGAATCTTGAACTCAGTTTCTAGCCCTAGTTTGTCTTGCTTGCTTATCAGGTACTCTACCATTTGATTTGCCAGCTTTTTTGCTGGTTGTTTGGAAGAAGAAGCATCTTGGATCATTTTTTTGCCCAGGTTGATTTGACTTTGAACTATGATTCTCCCCTCTGCACCTTTGGAAAAACTAGGATTGTGGGTATCAGCTACACACACTCTGCTCTTAATAGTTTTATTTTTTTAATCAAACTTACTGTCTTTCTTAACTCAGACCACTGTTTCAGGCCCCTATGAATTTTAATAATTTCTGCTCATGCTGGATAAATTTCTCCATATAAGACTTTAAAAAATGTACTTTTAAGGTCAAATAATGGAATTCAGTGATAATGAAATCCAGGCAAATGTACCCACTTCCAGTAGCTTTCAAGTGAAACTATCATCTGGTGAGGCATATTTGCTAAGTTCTAATGTAGAATTTCTTCTCCCAGTGACCATTATCAACTATTTTTCATGATTTTCATGGTTGAAAGGGTGAATTTTTTAAACATTCTACTGTAAAATTGGACAGTAGGGACAGAGGATGGAGAAAGTTATAACAAAATTGCAGTTTTAATTTAACTCAGCCCTGATTCTTGAATTGACATCATTGTTTGAAATAATCATCCTCAGAATCCTGGAGAAGTTTATTTTTTAAAATAATATCCATTAGTACTTGCATTGTAGAAAGGTGCATTTTTCCCTGACATATACTCTAAAACATTGGAAATCATATTTAATGTGTGAGAGTTTTAATATTAGAATTCCAGTAAGTAGCTCCTTGGTGATATTACCATGCCCAAAGCAAAGAGGCTGAGGGATTTTGTATTCTGTATTTAAGAGTTTTAATATTCTTGGTCGCATTTTGTTTTTCTTGTTTCACACACATGGGTGAAAGTCCTGAAATTTGAGCATTATTGCTGAGCTTTGTGGCTCAAGACGAGTGCTGATATACCACTTGAACCACAGTTCCACTTCTGATATTTTGGTTGTTAATTGTAGATCAGACTTTCATGGACTTTCCTGCCCAAACTGATCCATGATCCTCCCGTATGACCTTCTTGAGTAACTAGGATTGCAGACATGGACTTGATTTCTGAGGTTCTAAGGATAACAGATCCATCGTTAGATCTGGCAAAACTTCCCCAGATTGTACATGAACACTTCCCTCAAACAGGAAACCCTGTATTTCCTAGAGCAATATGTTTGTATTTCCTTCCCCTGGATAATTTTGGCCACCATAAACTCCAAATGCATCTTCTTGTGACTTCTGATCTTTGAGCTCCAACAGAACCCAGGTTCTCTAATATGGTGTATAGATAGGTGGTATGGTTCTTTACAATTTTTCAGGCATCTTCTCATCTGTAGCTTAAAAAACCATCTACCATGCAGAAAGTTTTTATTTTTAGGTAGTCCCATTTATTGAGTCTCTCTGCCATCTGTTGTGACCCTGGGATTCTGCTCAGGAATCTTTTGCCTGTGCCTATGAGTTCCAGTGTCTCTCCTACTCTATCATGTAGCAGTTTCATGGTTTCTGGTCTGACATTGAGGTCTTTGATCCAGTTTGAGTTAATGCTTGTGCATGGTGAAAGGCTATGGCCAATTTTTAGTTTTCTGCATGTGGCTGCCCAGTTTTGCCAAGCACCAATAATTGAATAGAGTGTGTTTGGTCCACTGTATATAGATAAAAGCATAGCCACAAAAGTAAAGAGACAGCCAACCAACTGGGAAAAGATATTTTTCAATAATACATCTGACAAATGCTTAATATCTAGTGCCCACTGGGAACTGAAGAAACTAATCCCCCCAAACCCAACAAACCAGTCACTAAATGGGCAAGTGAACTAAAGAGAGACATCAAAAGAAGAGATTAAAATGGCAGAAAAGCATATGAGAAAATGTTCATCATCCATGGTCATAAAGGAAATGCAAATAAAAACAACCCTAAGATACCACCTTACCCCAACAAGAATGGCCAAGATTTTGAATTCAGACAATGACAGATGCTGGCAGGGTTGTGGAGAAAAAGGAACCTTACTACACTGCTGATAGAATTGTAAACTAGTTCAGCCACTTTGGAAAGCAGTGTGGAGGTTTCTTAAAGAACTGAAAATTGACCTTCCCTACGATCTCGCCATACCACTTTTATGCATCTACTCTGAACATCATAACCCAAGATATGATAAGGTACTTGCTCAGCTATGTTCATCTGTGCACTATTCACAATAGCCAGGCGATGGAAACAACCCAGATGCCCTACTGCAGATGACTGGATACAGAAAATGTGCTATATATATATATATGTATATATATATATATATATATATACAATGGAATTCTACATAGCCAACAGACAAGACAAAATAATGGCATTTGCAGGGAAGTGGATGAATCTAGAGCGAATCATGTTGAGTGAGACAAATCAAGACCATAGGAACAAAAGGCACAGGGTAGCCTTAATATGTGGCTATTAGATCCAAACAGTACAAGAGCGAGAACTCAAAAGTTGCATACCCAATGCTACGGACATGATACTGAATATATAAACACAATTATACATAGATATAAAAACTTATGACTCTATAGGTATAATGTTTTATTACATAGATTATTATGTATCTATGACATACAAACCCTCAGCCTAATTTTGATTATATTCTAAAATCTAAGTGCCAGTGATTGTATATAGAGATTCCCTTCTTGTATACTTGTTCGTTAAACTTGTCATTTGAAATATGATGTAAAAATCATTGTTAATTAATTCTTTAATAAAAAATCTTCCATTTTCAGTAAGTCTTTTACTGAACAGTGCTGCATTTTGTCCACACACTTGCCTTTTAAAAAATATTTTATTGTTGGGGTGATGTACAGAGGGATTATAGTTACATTCGTCAGGGAGAAGGTACATTACTTCTTCAACATTGTCAACACTTCCATGCTTTTCTCACACTTTCCCTATCCCTACCTCTCCCTCTCATTTTGTTTTTCTCTTATCTTGTGTATTTTCAATTACACAAATAAAGGTATATACAATATACAGTGACCACATGAGAAAAATCTTACCCACAAAGGAAGAAAAAAAGAAATAGCTTCACAGTATACATTAAAAACAACAATCACAAAGATAAACCTCTTCTTTCCATATCATGAAGTTTATTTTGTTTAGCCTCATCCTATATGGATATATGTACATAGATTTTGACCTATTATGATCCTCTGGTAGGAGTATCCCAAACATATACTAATTGTTAAAAATGAGAGAAACCATGGGGCCTATGTTATATCCAAGTCTTTCCATTTCCTTACAAATGGGGCAATGTCATTCTGATGGCAGCATAGAATTCCACTGTGTATAAGTATCACATCTTCTTGATCCATTCATCTGTTGAGGGGCATCTGGGTTGGTTCCATATCTTAGCTATGGTAAATAATGCTGCAATGAACATAGTTAGGCTGAGAGGTTTAGTATGGCCTTGTTTCTGGATATTTGGGTAGATGCCCAGAAGTGGGATTGCTGGGTCCAATGGAGCTCTATGTTTAGTCTTTTGAGGAAACTCCATACTGCTTTCCAGCGTATCTGTACAAGCTTCCACTGCCACCAATGTGCAATAGTAATCACTTCTGGCCACATCACCACCAGCATCTGTTGTTATTAGAGTTCTTAATAATGGCCATTCTAACTGGGGTGAGGTGAAATGTCAGAGTTGTTTTAATTTGCATTTCTTCATGAGTCTATCAGACATTCTTATTTCCTCTTCAGAGAAGTCTCTCTTTAAGTCTTTAGCCCACCTTTTAATGGGATGGATGGTTGTTTCTTTGAGGGTTTGTTTTTGGAAGATTTAATTTCTTGAGCTCTAGATATATTTTAGATATAAGACTCTGGTCTGTTATATGGCAAGTGAAGACCTTTTCCTACTCTGTGGGCTTCCTGTTTATCTTGTAAGCTATGTCCTTTGCCCTACAGAAGCTCTGCAGTTAAATGCAGTCCCATCTGTCCAAACTTCCTTTGATTTGTTGTGTTCCAGGGTCATTATTAAGAAATTTTTGACCTATGCCCAAGGAGCCCAAGTGCATCTCCTATTCAGTATGTAAAGAACCTTATGGACTTGACTCTGAAGCTACTCAAACCAATACAGAACGTTGGTTAAGAAGCAGGGTATAAAGTTAACTCTCAAAAATCAATGGCTTTCCTGTATGCCAACAACAAACAGAGTGAGCCTGAAATCAGGAAAACAACTCCTTTTGCAATAGCCTCAAAGAAAATAAAATACTTAGGAATTAACCAAGGAAGTAAAGAACCTGTATGGTGAAAATTTTAAAAACCTGAAAAAGAAAATGAAAACAGATCTAAGAAGTGGAATAACCTTTCATGCTCCTGGATTGGAAGAATTAACAGTGAAAATGGCAGTCCTGCCAAGGGCTATCTACAAATTAAATGCAATACTCAATAATATCCCAATGTCATTCTTTGAAGAAATAGAGAAAACAATCCAAAAATTCATATGGAATAATAAAAGATCCTGAATAGCAAAAACAATCCTTAGCAGAAAGAACAGCACTGGAAGAATAACAATACCAAAGTTCAGACTCTATTACAGAACTATAGTAATCAAAACAACTTGGTACAGGCACAAGAACAGACCCGAGGACCACTGGAATAGAACTGAAGACCCAGAAATCAATCTACAGATCTATGGCCACCTAATCTTTGATAAAGGAGCCAAGCATACTGGCTGGAAGAAAAACAGTCTCTTTAATAAATGGTGCTGGCAGAACTGGCTAAACACATGCAGAAAGCTATAGGTCCTTACCTGTCTCCCTGTACCACAACTCCAAATAGATCAAAGACCTTGAGATAAAAGCAGATACCCTGAAAATTTCACATTTGTCTTTATAATCTAAATTCATTCTGAGATATCTAGTCTTCCAAAATAGAATACGTGTTATTTAGGTCCATGAGTTTCTTGCAGTTTTGTTTTACTATTACATTCTCTTTCCTTGACAACCAAACATTCTACAGGAGACATATATAATATAGCCTTCATGATTTGTATGTGTGAAGAATAATTAATACTAGTTCCATTAATTAAAGTCACAACATCAAACACATTTTAGTAGCAATAGGCCAGAGAAGATAATGTTCATTTCTTCAAAGCAAAGGTAGTTATTGGGTTTTGTTTTTGTTTTTGATATCTTCCTAGAAATCACCAGTCTATTTAGTGAGTAAGGAAGTCTGGTTTCTTCCTTGTTGTTCCACTTTCATTAAAACTACAGAATTGTCATGGCTCTGATAGAATGGAGGAAGATTTACAATTCACATTTAAAATGTAGATTCCACATCCATCCAAGTACCAATGATCAGAATGAGTCATATTTTCTTTCTTCATCTTCACTTACACCCAGTGTTAAAATAGAAGATTTGGTGAATCCTTAACTTAGCTTCTGTTACATATCTTCCCACTTGTATGCATATTCCTGAAAGTACATTCCTGTACTTTGTTTTGAATGTATGTTAATTGTTCAAAGGGATTTGGATATGCTATTTCACATGTGTATATATAGTATGACCAGACTGACTCACCAGGTTACTCTCGTTTGCCCATCCTTTCAACCCCTTACTATTCAACATCTTTCAGTGAGTTTTGTTTTTAATCTATTCTCTTGGGCTCAGGTGATCAGCCAGTCTATGTGGGATGGATATTACTCCTAGCCTACAGTAATTTCCTTCGTGAAATCATTTCTTTTGAAGCAAAAGAGCAGAGACACAAAGACTTTAATGTTCCTGTTTTTAAGAAGACAGTGAGCTGAAAATCATAATGATTTATGTTTAAGGGTTCAAAATTACTATGAAAGACAGAATTTTAGCAATATTTTTTTTTCAAAAATCAAAGGCATGAGAATGCCAGCTGGCTCTCCTATAGGGGGTAGGGTCATATATATAATGCTAAAAATGCAAATTAGTGGTGTTTATCTCAAGGAAAGTTGGAGTCACCGAGTTATTTTCTTTCTCTTGGTAACCATCAGAATAAACTGTGCTCTAGCCCTTCCTTCATTGCATAGGGAGGTCATTGTCTTAGAGAAGTAAATTTAGGAAAGGCCACCTTCTCTCGCCTGATGCATGCCTTTTGTTAGCAGTAGTGTGTTGGAATAGTTTAATAGCAGTTATTATGATGATAATACTATATTTCCTTTCTGGTCACTACAAAATTGGAGCCTGATGTTTCAGGAAAATTATTTTTTTGATAGAATGTTATCTCTGCTGTGGGAATTTAAAGTATGTGGTTCAGCAGATACTTTGATGATGATTGGTGCAAGTCTCCATTTTAGAGTAACACTAAACTCCATGCCTCTCATCACTCCTGGTGTCTTCTTTGACTCCATTTTACATGTGGAAAAATTGAAGCAAATTAGGCAAATTCTAAGACTCCATTTTGTATTTTTATGGAGGGTAAAAATCTTTATGTTTAAAAAATAAACACTAAACAACTGAATACTTTAAATCTATTATGCACCAGTCGTGGTTCTGTTTTCTTAAGAGAGGGGTGAGCAGAATTGTCTTTTTCATGTGCCTTTTATATCTCTACTTTGTATTTATTTTACATTACTTGCAACTGCAGAGATTGTCCGTAAGTTGATATTGAATATAATGTTCATTATAGACACTTTGTCATATGGAGGAAACTGTCTTTATTCATAATACGTCAAGTATTTTTATGAGAGTCTATTAAGAGTTCACCAAATAATTTCCCCTGTTTTTATGATGATTAAACACTTGGTTTCTAACTTTAATAATTATTTAAACTGTTTGTTAAATTTAGGAGGCTTCAGAAACCTCCCCCAAATTTGAAATAAAAACTAATTGATCATAAAATAGCACAGTATAGTGTTATGTACTGTTAATATCTAGTATTCCAGTTTCGCATTGTCTATGAAATGTTCTGGATTATTAATTTCCATTCCAATAATATTGTTAAATATTAAAATCAGTAGTACATTACCTTTATAATGTCCTATAGGAAGTAATACTCCTATGTTGTAGAACCAGTAATTATTAGAATGGTGACATTTGTTCTTAAATATTAGTAGGCATTGTCCCATGATTTCATCTTGTTAGGAACCCTGATTGTTGTTTTTACAAATTTTCTACTCATTAATTTAATTTCCTTAACAAGAATAGAGCTACTTCAGATTTTTCACTTGTCAATTTTGTCAAGTCTTTGCCATAAGAAAATGGTGTAGAGTGTTAAAAATTTATACAGAATGTTAATGTTCATGCCATAAAACTAGCCATCATAATTTTTAGTATACTTTAGTGCTAGGAGAAGCTACATTGATCGTGTAGCTATTTTTATAGCTCTTACTCTACATAATGTTCCTGAGCATCTTTCTATTTCAATACAAAAATTTCTCCTGGATTGATTGTAAGTTTACCAATCCCCTCTTCACTTTTCTTAATAGCTAATAACCTAAATTTTTTCTAATAACCTAAATTTTACTTCTCAAATATTCACTTAATCTTTCCTTGTAAATATTGATTGTCCCTTGATATTTTCTGTTTTGTCCATTTGATTTAAGCTTCCTATATGTTCTTTCGAATCTTAGTCATAGCTATTGTATCTTCCTCAAATGCTAACTGTAAATCAGGGTCATCAGTAAATTCAATTATATGTTTTTTTTCCATATTTATACTCAGATTTTTAATTTCTTTTTGCTATAAATACATCAGATTGTGCCAAAAATTCTTAATATGGTTTTCCACATATACATTTCCTTTGAAAACACTATCATATCCTGTTTTCCAGCTTCAGTGGAACTAAACTCAATTTGACGAAGATTTGCACGATAAGAGTACACATCAGTGTGTCTAGCATCAGTGATGGACTGCTCGTCATGTTACTCAGACTCAAATACCATCTCAAACTCCAAGAATATTTAAAGGCTAATCCTAGACATCATATTATTTCATTGTTAAACATGTCCACATCTAGCTCTAATTTATAAATATTTAAATTATTTCAACTAAGGCTTGTTTTCAAATCTAAGTTTATGAACAGTATGCATTCTTCTAGATCCCTCCCATTTTCTCTCTCCGGTCCTTTGCTAGAATCAAGATGAGGACACAGTTCACATATATTCCAACCTTTGAAAACTCTTAATATATTGATTCTCTACAACATTTACCTTTGAAAGTCTTAGGTCTAAAATTTTCAAAATGTGTATCTATGGTATTAACATAACATTAAATATAATCATCTTTTCTCCTTAATTATCTTTAAAGTGATGCTTAATTTCTGGGAGTTTTCCAGGTTTACATAATCTTTTGAGCAACAAGGGCATCATCATTGGCCCAGTGTGCTTCTCTTGGGAAGTCCACAGTTCCCAGTTATTTCTGTTTAGGCATGATGGTTATTAATGATTTGTGTTCTTTCCACATTGTTAGTTTTACTAATTAGATTAAATATTAAAATATATGTGAGGCAGTCCTGTGCTTTTTATGACTGTAATTCATATGATTAATACAGGCATGGACAGTATTTTGAATGCTTATTTACTGACTGAATGAATATGTGCCTTGTAGCTGCTATGTTTTGCATTTAGTATACTATATTCTTGATGTGCCATCTTACAAGGCTTATACCTATCATTTGGTAAGATGGGATGAAAATTATGTTACATATATGATGAAGTTCATATAGATTCTAAACTGATATAATCAAGAGTCCACTTTGCTTATCAGAGTGACCTATGCGCTAATCATTCCAGTACCTTCTATCCTACAAAAGCCCTGAAATTTTAATCTTCCTGAGCCTTTAATGGCTAGTTGATGCTTAGTTGACAATAAGGGTAGGGGGCAGTGGACTTTGGGGAAAAAGTTTATAATATAAGCTGTCACTTTTAGTAACAGAAAATCATAAAGGTATTCTTTTTGTCTCACTGAGAAGGCATATTATTTATAAAAATGTAGAGGGAAGTTTTGTATTTTTATTACTTTTTATTTGTTTTATCTTGTTTGAACCACACACAAAACTAATTTTTACTTAATCTGTAATTGGAAATAACTTAGACATTCACCTTCATTTTCTCAGCCTGAAATAAGAAATTCAAATGCAAAGTAGGCCTGGAATTACACAATTATAGGGCAATTTTATATTATGTTGATAAATCATTCAGGCAGAGCTCATTTATCAAAGATATAATTTACTTAAATCAAAGTTGCTTTGTGAGCATAGGTGGTAGGTTGGTTATACAACACTAAAAGGTTGATCAAACTCAGAAGATTTTTTGAAATTTACAAGAGTTTAAAAAATAGCCCAGAGCTGGGAATGGGGCTTAGTGGTATAGTGCTTGCCTAGCCTTTGCTTGCATGAAGCCCTGGATTTGCTCAAGGACCTGTCCTGCCCAGTGATGTATCATGGATGCTGGAGTAAGCATATGACTTCTCTAGACTGTTGACTGGCTCAATAACCCTGAGCCTTTCTGGATTTTTGTAGCCACTCCTACCAGATCTTCAGTCTTTTCCTCCTTAATTCATTGAATGAGATGTGGTCTAATAGTTCTGTGGCCCCTCTCCATGTCACTGCCCTTTCTTTGTTTTCCTATTACCTCTCTATCTATAACTTATTGCAAGATTTTTCCCTTGGTCTTTGTGTTTGCTTTATGTTGCAATAATGCAGTCTTTTTTCATATATTTTTATTGTAATTAATAGAAGGGTAACATTATATTCATCAGATACAAGGTTCATTACTTCACAAACAGTGATTCCCTTTCTCATGTTTTGGTCCCCCACCCCTGCCCCTCATCTTGTTTTCTCCCCTTCCCTATCCTATTTCAAATAACCAAATATGCATTTATGCAATATATCATATAACAAGGTAAAATACTGTAACCATATGAGATAACCAAGGGACAACAAAAGAGATGAGAGATAACATAGTACATTAAGGATAACAATCACTCATTATATGGCTTTTGTTTCTATATCCTGGAGGTCCCTTCATTTAGCGTCGTACTATATGGCCTTATGTATCTAGGTTTTGCTCTATTGTAAATCTCTGCTAGTAGAGCCCAAGGTTTCTACTGAAATAATATAGTCTTTTACTCTGATTTTTCCTCTCTACTAAAATTGTATTTTCTACTTTTAAGTATTATTTGCCTACTACCTGATAATGGATTCAGAAACACATCTAATAACCAAATCACTGGGCCTGGAATTATTCGTGGTATTACTGATATGACATCTAGTGTGGCTATTTTGTAATCTAAGTTCTGAACTGCTAATCAAACCAATTCCAGTGTCTTGTCATGATCATTTGGTAAATGTGACTAGTTTTTCTAGTCAAATTTTCACTAATGGGTTTGCTTTTTGTTCTTTAACTGGATTTCCTACAAGTTCTGAATTCTTTCCCAAAAGGATAATCTTTTATTGCCAGTCCTGGGCTTGAGCTCAGGGCCTGAGCACTGTCCTTGGACTTTCTCAAGGCCAGAGCTCTACCACTTGAGCCTCAGCACAACTTCCACCTTTTTTTCTATGTATGTTGTACTGGGCAATCGAACTTGGGTCTTTGTGCATACTAGAACACTCTACCACTAGGCCAAACTCCCGGCCCAAGGATAATTTTTAATATGCCTATATCATCACTTGCCTTGCAAAAAAGAATTTTGTTGTCTTGACTTATTAGCCACAAGTGGATGCTTGTTGATAATGTACTACTCAGATATAAGGCACATCTGCTATACTTAGGAATCTTCGTGTTATCTCTGTATTAAATGTCTGAGAAGATCAGAACCAAGCTAAAATTTGTCTGATTTGGGTCATACATGGTGAGTCAAAATGCCTGATATGGCTATAGAACTTCTTTTAAACTGATAACTTTCTCTAGGCCAGTTTGACTAAGTCTCCATCATGCACTGAACCCACATGAAGCACTGCTGAACTCTAACTTGATGACTTACAGAATCAGTCTAAGACCCATCAACAGGTGAATGGATGGCGAAAACATGGTACCTATGCACAACTAAGTTTTATTCAGTCACACACAAGAGTGAAATTATACAGTTTGCAGGACAATGGGTGAGACCAGAAAACATCATGTTAGGTACAATAATCCAGTCTCACAACAAGTGTTGCATGTTTTCTTTCATACGTGAAGAGGGTAGAAGGTAGGAAAGTAAAATAGAGACTATTAGGGATATGGATGGGAGGAGAGGGGAAGGGGCAGAAAGTAATAAAAGGAGTAAATATGATAAAGGTATGCTATATTCATGTGTATAACTGTCAGAAGATTTTACTATTAATTTTGACTCATAAAAAGATCAGATCAGGGGGCGGGGAGTTTAGCCTAGTAGGAGAGTGCTTGCCTAGCATGCAAGAAGACCTGGGTTCAATTCCTCAGTACCACATACATAGAAAAAAGCCAGAAATAATACTATGGCTCAAGTGGTAGAGCTTTAGGCTTGAGAAAGCCTAGGCCCTGAGTTCAGGGCCCAGGATTGGCAAAAAAAAAATCAGATCAGATACACTCTGCAAGCTGTCTGGGAGAAGAGATTTTGATATGTGGTCATTAAGATGCTTCTACAAAAAGTTGCATAGCATTCCTAGAGAAGCCCCAAAATATCCTTCTATATAACTCTATTTAAATTACAAATCAATTAGCTATTGGTAATTAAAGGAGAGAGAAGGAAATGTTTTCAAAAGATGATTGCTATATTTGTCCTGAGGGATGTGCCAACAGATCTTAGAAACATAATTATAAAATGTACTGAGGGTAGTTGGGTGATATTATCTTTATGAAAACTTAGAATTTGCTTCCTACTTCCAAGGTGAGACGTGCTGCTTTCTTTATCTATTTGACTTTCTTTTATTAACTATAACTTGTGTTACTAACTATATTCTAGCCTTTACTTTAGCCTTTAAGCTGCTCTAAGGCCAATTGCTAGCATAATGCTTGAAGAATTGTTTATTAGACTTTGGGCTTTAATTTTTACTTTTCTATTTTATTAATGGCTTTCTTTATTACTTATGATGATTACAAATATTTATTTGAAATTATCTTTAGGTAGTTGTACAAAGGGTTTCTATTCAACAAATCAATTTATGTATATATTGCATCTTGCTCAAGGTGAAGTATGCTTTCTTTTAATATTTTTTTGCCAGTCCTGGGGCTTGGACTGAGGCCCTGAGCACTGTCCTTGAGTTTACTCAGGGCTAGCGCTCTACCACTCAAGCCACAGCACCATTCCCGGCTTTCTCTGTGTATGTGGTACCGAGGAATCGAATTCAAGGCTTCAAAAATGCTGTGCGTGCACTCTACCACTAGGCCAAACTCCAAGCCCTATTCTTTAATATCTTATATTTAAGGGTAATCAAATGATAAATTGTTCTATTAACAGTATTGATTTGTGTAGTCTTTGCTCTCTTTCATTGGTAATTATAAATTTTCAGTTCACTTAGTTTCGTTCTTGATATTCTCTGCCCTCCACACTGGAGGATAATTGGCCATGGTCACACTTAATACCGTCAGTCTTCCATTTTATAATTTTGGTTCTGTATGACTTACAAATAGATATTTCCTATTTTCTTTTTTTTTTGCTGGAGGAACCATGAAGTTTTATTCATTTATTAGGTTTATACAATTTAAATTTTATGGTGGCTAAGAGCTAGAAAAATCTTTATAGATTAATATTACTATAAGAATATATTAAGAGAAAAGGAAATATTACAACATAAAATAATCTTATTTTTTTTTTGCCAGTCCTGGGCTTGAGCTCAGGGCCTGAGCACTGTCCTTAGACTTTCTCAAGGCTAGAGCTCTACCACTTGAGCCTCAGCACCACGTCTGGCTTTTTTCTATATATGTGGTACCAAGGAATCGAACCCAGGTCTTCGGGTATGCTAGGCAAGCACTCTACCACTAGGCCAAACTCCCGGCCCCTACATGAAATAATCTTGAATGAGATAATTTTTGATAAAATAATTCTTTTTTTATATATATTTTTATTGTAATTAATAGAAGGGTTACATGATATTTGCCAGATAGAAGGTGCATTAAGTCCCATACATTGATACCCTTTCACATGTGTTGGTCCCATTTCCCTCCCCCCACCCCCACCCCTCATCTTGTTTTCCCCCCTCCCTAACCAATTTCAAATAACCAAATACAAATATATCCGATATATCAGGTAACAAAGTGAAATACTGTAACAATATGAGATATTTCCTATTTTCTAGTCTAGAAATTTGTTTCATTTTCCATCATTTTCAGTATTTTATTTTTCTAGAATTCCTGTAATATATGATTGTTGAATAAAGGGCATGGAGTTCAGTACTCTAAAGTGATTCCAATGAACTTACCTCGACTATATACAGGGTTCTGAGCATCTGTAACTTGAGATAGCATGGATTCAGATATGTTACTGTTACAAAAATTACTGTCATATACATTAATAATGCACATCAAACATAAACTTATTAAGGGTACTTACTAGAGTACTGCAGATATTTGATGCATTATCTCATAATATTGCCCAACTTTCACAAATTATATACTGTAGTTCAGCAAATGTCAACTTTTAACTTGGTCATTTAAATTTAAACACATTAAACTTTTTATTGTAATTAATAGAAGCTTTACATTATATTCACTAGATAGAAGGTGCATTACTTCACAAACATTGATACCCTTTCTCACGTTTTTGTCTCCCTTTCCCTCCTCCCACCCCCTTGCCTCATCTTGTTTTCCCCCTTCCCTTTCCTGTTTCAAGTAAACAATTAAACATATATACAATATACCAGATAACAAGGTAAGATACTGTAACAATATGAGAACAACCAAGGAACAACAAAAGAGATAGAAATAGTACATTAAGAACAACAATCACACATTATATAGCTCTTGTTTCCATATACTAGAGGTCCCTTAACTTAGCTTCATCCTATATGGCCTTATGTATCTAGGTTTTGTTCTATTGTAATCCTCTGCTAGGAAAGCCCAGAGTTTCTACTTTCTACTGATTATGATGAATGACGAAAACTATTGACCCTATGTTCCTTTGAGTCTGGCTTACTCCACTTAATATAAACACATTAAACTTTTACCTTGCTTTTAGGGGCAACCCTTTTCTCACTGGGAGACATGTTTTCATAAAACAAAAGACAGGGAGTCACTCAGCAGAACCCCTGTTTTGAACAAATCTTAGAGAAAGGAAGATTATGTAGGAACTCAATAGCATCTGAGCCATGTAAAGTACATGTGAAAAATTAGCTTTCTGTTTTGAAATTTCTTTTGGATTATTTACTTGATTATTCAGATTAATCTTGATAAAATCTGCCTGTAATCAATCCACAAATTAGGTGAGCTTACTGTAAACGACATATTGGTGAACATGTATTTAAATTAAAACACATTTCATAGTGAAGTGTCCAATATTATTGTACAATTATCTTTAAGGATGTAACATTTGCTATAAAATTATTTTCTTAAAATTACTTTTTGGCACTACTCCCAGTCTGGAGTAGTTAAGAAGAGTGAGTGTGAAATCATATCCTTAATCCTTAAAATAATTTATTCAATCTTGATTTAACCTTTTGCTACTATTAGAAATTGAAGATGTGTGAAATATCTCATTACAAATGAGAGATAAATTATTTCCTGGGAAATTAAAATTAAAGAGATTAAGAAAATCTCCCAGCAAAAAGCTCCATCAGGCTGTCACCGTGGAAGTTTACCAAGAGGTCTGAATTATAAAAATTTGTTGCCGTTATCAAATCATAGAAAGTTTATTACTTGTTTCTCTTTTAAACTTTAGCCTTGACCTGTCTTTTCCGTACTAAAAAAAAACAAAGCCACATAATTTTATTTTCTCTTTACTTATATTAACCAATGACAAAACACTAGGAAAAAGTCTTTAAAGCTTTATTCATCAAAGACCATTGAAATAACTGTGCTGAACAATGACATACAATCTGAAGGATTCATTTTCTTTCTTTCTTTCTTTCTTTCTTTCTTTCTTCCTTCCTTCCTTCCTTCCTTCCTTCCTTCCTTCCTTCCTTTCTTTCTCTCCTTTCTTTTTTTCTTTTTTTCCTTCCTTCTTTCTTTCTTTCTTTCTTTTTGCCCTTCCTGAATATGTGAAGCATAGGTAGAGAATTAAATAGGAATCTTCTCATCTTTTAAAATTAGGGTTTAAACTAGATTTACATTTATACCCTCATGAGTTTTTATTTGGGATATGTAATTCTTAAGAAGTGGGGTTGCCATGACATAACCTGTGGGCCTTTCTGGGTGTACCGAGGATACCTCCATTTTCTCCCCTCTCCCCTTAACTTTCTACCTGCTTAGGCTATCTGAGAGTCTCACAAGCATATTTTACATTGATGTTTCAGATTTTTCTCTCTCAAGATTTCATCCCTGGGGTCTAGTGGAAGAAGAATATCTCTACAATGACAGTCCAGGAGATGATGATCCTAATTAAATTCAAGTTTTAAATTCTTTGTAGTTAAATATACTTCTTTTTACCATCTGAATAAATAATACATTTTATTTTCTATAATTCAAAACTCATAAATGTTATGAAATAAGAATTCTTTGCCATTTGCTCCTTATTTCTGACATGGTGGAAATCACCAATGAGAAACAGAGGTTCTATGTTAGGGATTTACTTTGTATGACTGTATTAAAGTATCTATCCTTAGGGGAAAAGGTCATAGAAAACAAAGCATTTGCTTCATGGGTTCCTATTATTCAGGGACCAAAATCCTGTGCTTCCTGTTATACAGCACCTGGAGAAAGGTTTTGTTATATACTGTCCTGATTTACAGTTATTTAAGAGGTGTTAGATTTGATACCTCTTGTTTTGTCCTGCTTCAGGGTATAGATTCAAAAACAATTTGAAAGAGTGGAAAAGTTTAAATAACAAAATTTTTAGTCAATAAATTCTGATTTCCTATTAGTTAAAAAATAAAAATATTAAATATTTTTAATACCTGAAATATATTTTCATATATTTAAATATATGAAAATATATTTTAATATATTACAAGAAGTATAGTTACTTCTTTGCCTACCAATACTATGATTATGCTTGGAATTTTTCGTAACTACTGTTTCAGTTCTGTGTAATGAAATCTTGAATGAATTATTAAGCTGATGAGAACTGACAGACCTACATATCTAAAACAATAAATAAATGAATGACTATGATATGGAGGAAATTTAATTTGTTATCTATTTCTGGTGTAATATATCATGAGATTTAATTGTCTGTGGGTGTATTGTTTTATGGTTAAGGGCCAGGAAATCTATCAGGAAAATGCAATTTAATCAAAATAACCAAACATCAACAATGACATGAGGATTGGCAGAAACTGGAAGCAAAGCTTCATTTAAATTGACATTGTTAATATGGCAGAAGTTCTATTCTGTACGTCTTAATTAAGCTTCCTTAAATTCACACAAAAAAATCTATCAAGCTGGTAGTCAAGGTTAAAATAAGGAAGTAGGGAAGGGAATGGAAAGAAAAACATGGAAAAGAAAAAATGAAGAAAAGCTATGATATATAAAAAAGAAGAGTTACAATGGGTCAACTTGGTAACTAGTTTATAATATAATTTTTTTGGGTTAGTCATGGGGCTTGAATTCTGGTCCTGAGTGCTGAAGCAGAGCAATTTCAGCTCAAGGCTGCTGCCTTACCCCTTGACCTCCACTTCTTTAATAGAAAATTTTGAGTTTCATCTGAACTCAGACTGTGGGGCCAGTTTTGGTTTCCTAAATCATTATTGTGCATAGAAATCTGACTCCTTGGTCATCATCATCAGGCTCCTCATAGAAAAAGTAAGTAAATGCTCATCGATCACTGTGTGACATTAGAGTTTGAATCTGGATATGGTGGTTCTGCATACCCAGCTCCTTGGGAAACTGAGGCAGAAAGATAGCCTGATGTGGGGTCAGGCTGGGCAATACAGTAAAATTTCAGGTCAGAAAGAAAACTGGGAAAAAGGAAGATAAAGACAAATGAGAAATATTAAGGGAAAAGGGTAACCTGCATGCTTTAGAATGTTAGGATATTATTTCATAGCATAGATTTGATAGTTGACGATGATAAGAAATTGGTGTGGACAAAGGGTGAATCAATGTAAGAAGGGTATTCACAATACAAGATGTTGAAAATGAATTCTACAATTTGGGAGGGGTCCCTGACAATAAAATTTAACAAAAAAGAAATTGGTGTGTGAAGTCACAGATTGGCTCACCGGGCTGCTAAGTTACAGCATTTAGATCTGCAAGGGACTATGTAATCTAACCCCAAGATCTCACATGGAAAATATAATCAAATAAAATTGTCAGCAGTCAATATTTCTGAATACTGACTAAAGTAGAATAGTTATGGTAGCTAATGGATTTATGCTGGATAAGATAATTTTGTGCAAATATTAGTTTTCTAGTTTTTCTTATTAACTTATTTAGAAAATGTGGCCAACATGTTTCTCCATTATGAATATACGTATGAATGTAAACTAGAAGGAGTCATCTCCCTTTTTCATAGCCACAAGTGGAAAAATGCCAGTGTTGCTCTTGCCTATCAACCTCATTGAATCATCTCCCATCTCATTTGCCCCTTTTCAAACACACCTGCAGATATAAAAGCCATAACCTGTTACCAGCCATGTCAGATGTCAAAGATGCTGTTAAAACCTTTTATCTTGTGAGTCAACATAAGACCACTCTCCCATCCAGCTTCTCTATCTTTGCACAAAGAGCCCCTTCCTCTGTTCCCATCTGGTATCCCACTCCCAGAAATGTGAAACAAACCACAGTTGACCTCTGGACTGTCTGACTTCATTTTTCTGCTGGATGAAAAGGAACTATGCTATAAGGGAGACACCATTTTCTTTACAGTTGGATTGAAGGAGACATGGTTGCTTTTCCCAGATTTTCTTTCCCAATTATACCTGTTTATCTGTTGAGTTTGTCTTTTGGCTATTTTAGTTTCTTACACCTATGCGGTATAACACAGCAAATCTGCAGGTAGTATTTTTCTACTTTTCTACCAAGATTAGAGGTGTGCATTTATTCTCTGTATTACTCTATGTAACACAAACATTGTAAAAATACTCTTTATTTCCATCAATAGGGACTGGGCACAAAAATTATGCTCATCCACTTGGGCCATAAATAGCATCTCAGCAAAAACCTTACATGTAATTAAGAAGTTCTGCAAGATATATATCCAAATAATGGAGGGAATTTGAGGGATGTTATGTTGCATCCTACCTTTTATGGAAAAAAAGGGAAATAATTGAGTTTTACCTTTATTTACTTATTTTTAAAAAATATTTACAGAGATTTGAATTCAGGTAATTGTGTTTACTATGCAGACACTCTACCATGCAACCACATCTCTAGTTCTGAAAATAAAGATTTCTTTTATGGCTATGCATGCAAACACATATAAAGTTTTGCAAGGGTAGCAAAGAAAGCTACAGCAGTATTCATTGCATGGGTAGAAATATATAAACTGGCTTGACAAAATACATAGGATGGAGATTTTTGTTGAATTTCTTCATCAAAATAAATGAGGGAATAAAGTGAGAAACGTTATGTTAAATGCTACCTTTTTTGAACAGTGGGAAAATGACTCATCTTTACTAATTACTTTTTATGTATTTTTGGGGGGGTGGTTCAGAGAACTGCTTACTAGGCAGATACTCTATCACGGAACCACAGTGCCAGTTCTGAATATTTATATTATGTCAGTTGTGGAGCTTGAACTCTGGGCCTGGGCACTGCCCCTGAGCTCTTCAGCTCAAGGGCTAGCAATCCACCATTTCAGCCACAGCACCACTTCCAGTTTTCTGATGGTTAACTGGAGATAAGAGTATCATGGATTTTTGTACCTGGGCTTGCTTTGAACCACCTCAGTCTCAGCTTCCTGAGAAGGTAGGTTTACAGGCGGGAGCCACCAGCACCTGGCATATATATATATATATATATACATACATATATGTATATATATGTATATACATGCATATACATATATATTATTGGTTACATTTACAAATGCATAAAAAGTCTGACAAGTGTACAAAGAAAGTAACAGCAGTATCATTGAATGGGAGAAAAATAAAATCTGGCTTGATGAAACACATAGGATGGAGTTTTTGCCGAAGTTTTGTTAGATATTAGAACATACCAAGTTGGAGAATGTTATATGTAGAAATGCCAGGAACAACACACATTAAGCAAACTCGGTGCTATTTGTGAGACTTGGCGTTGGTCCATAGATCACAACAAACCTCAGAAGGAAGAAGCTGAGGATCAAGTACATTCCTGCATAAGGCAGGCTTTAAAGGCACTAATCTTTTCAAATCTCTTCAGGAATACAAGTTAGATTTCTGCTTCTCCATGTCAAGCAAACCTGAGCTTTTCCCACACCCCAGTCTAAACCTCTAGGGCATACTGGCAGTATTCGACAGGCTTAAGAATCTTCTTCCTAAGGTCTTTGGTTAAGTAGAGAAAGCAACAGGTATCTGTGCCTGGAGACTTTGAGCACAGTTGAAGATAGTGTAGAGAAGCTCAGAACATGACCAGATATCAAAGAATCACTAAAGCTGTAAATTCAAAAGCAGTTTCCTCTGGACTCTATACCATGAAATTGGGTTCTGATCCAGGAAAGTGGATGTTGGTCCCAGCAATATGATTTTTTTCCATATATTTTTATTGTAATTAATAGAAGGGTTACATTACATTTGCCAGATGGAAGGTACATTACTTCACATACATTGATACCCTTTCTCATGTCTTGGTCCCCATTTCCCTCCCCCTCCACCCTTACCCTCATCTTGTTTTCCCCCATTTCCTATCCAATTTCAAATAACCAAATACAAATATATCCGATATATCAGATAACAAAGTGAGATACTGTAACAATATGAGATAACCAAGGGACAGCAAAAGAGATGAGAGATAACATAGTACATTAAGGACAACAATCACTCATTATATGGCTTTTGTTTCTATATCCTAGAGATTTTTTTCATTTATAGGAAATTTCCCTCTCATTTCTTAGTAATTTATGTCATGAGAAAATCTGAGCACTGTTAAATACCAACATAAATTGACATGTTGTATCGAAACCCTTTGTACAACTACTTAAAAGATATTAACAAAAACCAACATATTTACCACAGCAGTTTTTCTGGGAGTGTTTGTGTTTGAACTAGAAATATTTCAAAGAGAGTAATAATATGAGCAGGTCTAAATTGTCAAAATAAATGGTACTTATCATTTATAATTTTTAGATCATATATTTTCTCTTCAAATTTTAGTCATGTTACACACTGTTTTATTTTACAAACCATTTTGCATCTGATATTTATTTAGCATTTTGCAACCCAATGGAGATCACAGAAGATATGTCTATTAAAACAAGATGTTTATCAATAAAATTATTTAAAAAATAAATAAAACGAGATGATGAGACAAAGGGCAAAGGGTAAACCAGTGAAACACCAATACTCACAAGACAATATGTTGGGAAAAACCTTTATACCTTGGGAGGGGGGAGGGGGGAAAGAGAGGAGAAAAACATGGGAAGGGGTAGCAATATTCAAGAAATAATGTGCTTACTACATTATAAATGTAACTGTAACCCTTCTATAGATCATCCTGACAATAAAATAAAACTTAAAAATCATAGAAATTGAGAGGTTAACGTTACAGTTTCTTGTCTAAGGGAGTTGTAGTTCCACAGGACAGAGAGTTATTTTATAGACTCCATGGGGAATGAGCCTGTCCATTAGAGGATATCTGAAAACACATTTATTAGTCAGCTCATCCCATTCTATGATGTCTCTGGCCTTATCTAAGTCATCTCAGCTTTGGATCAGGCTTTATGAGCTCCTGCTATGATACTGTTTTTGACTCTTTCAAAGAAAACTAAAAATACTGAACTGGATATAGTCCCTTGTTATGATTCTTCCACTCTGCCTAGCACGCCTGTCCAGCTCCTTCAGTTCTTCACTTCCCCGTTATTCCACAGAGCGTGAACCTCATTACTTTAAGAAACACAAGGTGAAACCTATGGCAAAAAGCTCATTTGTTCATAGAATAGAGCACAGCAGGGATGAATGTACAATGGAATTTAGAAACAAAATACATAACTTTTACTCTGCCATGATGTGATGGAAAAAAGCCAGAAGTAAGAATGAAGTATAGCGGGCCATGAGTTCTGGATCATAAAAGGAATGATTTCATGATCTTAACAAAGTCCCTAACACTCCTGGGACTCCGTTTCTTTGACTGTGAAAAGGAAATGAAAGGAAATAATCTCAAGAAAAGTTGACTACATTTGTGACAATGTCTGTGAACAGTGGATATGCCATAAATACGAGATCTTTTTCCTTTTTAAAGGCCATTTTAAAATGGAATCTTTAATCCTTCTTTCTATTCTGATAGTATAAATCCTGCCACTTATCAAGTAGTATTCTATCTTTTTAAGTGTTCCTGACATTTCTACAGTGGTGTCCCACTGTCTGAGTTCATTAATCCATTTCTGAGTGTCTCAGAGTTGAGACCTCACAACCAACTGAATTCAGCTGACCTCAGCTTCCAGCATCAGTCTTCTGGTAACAGGTCTCAGAGACCACCAGTCTGTGCATCATTTCCTGATGATTTAGTTGATCCAGGGCAGCCTCTTGCCTAGGCCATGCATGCAGCCTGATTTTAGTTGCAAAGATGGAATTCACACAGAATTTTAGGGTGTCCCCAGTGCCAGTTACCCTCTTCTAGGAAATAGGAAGAAGCTAAAACAAGTCTAGACCTTTCAAAGCTTCTTACTGTAAGGGCCAGTTTTTAGCCTGAGTAACTCCATCTTAGCTTGAATAACTCCATCTAATTTGAACAGCCATTGTGTTATATATGTAAAGTACGAAATGACCTTGCCTGAATAAGAAATCCAAAACAAGACTTCTTTATATTTAAGTTCAAACTGACCTGACCATGAAAAGACTAAAAATTGCTTACAAAACAGTTCTAAAAACCAGTCAATTTTCAATAACAAGGCCCAGTAACAAGGTCTGGACAGGCCAGGTGGAGACATCCAATCAATAGAAATTCATATGTAACTGTACAATTTGTAACCAATCAGACTTTAGTAGCTATATGAGTTTGGTAAGCTTGTAGTTTGAAGTTTTGCCCTATAAAAGTTAGCCTGTGAGGCTGGGAGGGGTCGCTGTCTCCATAGAGAGGACCCTGACCAGTCAGTGCAATTCTCGATGCTTGGCACAAAATAAACTTTTGCTTAAATTTAGCTTTCTGTCAGTCTTGTTTCTTGGATCAGAAACCGTAACACTTACCTTCAACATGACTTGAAAATAGTCAATACTGTAATTCAGTCTGAAACCTTTGTAAATGAGTGCTTCTTCTGTGTTTTCAGTATCATCGCACATGTCACTAACGGCTAAGTTTCTGTCTGTGTGTTTGATTCTGGGTAGTGTGTCAGGAGAGTGTTGAATGGCTTACTCACCATTTCTTAAGCCTTACAGATGAAGGAAGCTATAAAATCACCTCAGATAAGTTGGACAGAAGTGAAAACAATTCAGGGAATGGGGATATAACTGTGAGCTTTTATGGCAAAGAGAAAGTGGGAAAAGGTCGACTATCCTCTACTTTCCAGTTTGAGTTCATTTCCTGAGTGGGACATTCAGTCTCGAAGGGAAAAGTGACAGTCATAAACACACCACTGACACCCATCAGAGGGCAGAAATCCAAAGCAAGGGCTTCGTGATGCTGCATATTCATGGATGCAAATCAGTCCCCTCTGTTATAGCACTTGGCTCTGAGATTTCGAATCTAGGTATTAACAGAGATTCCTGCAAGTTTCAATGAATATTAACCAAGAGAGAAATGTCAAACAGACATTGAGTACATACAGAAATTTTCCTTCCAGTCTATTTGTCTAAGGCATGCTTCTGCGTAGAAGTTGCCCATGTTCTAATTGGCACCTTTGTCTTCTGGGTCACCAGCACCGTTTCTCTTATACCATGAAAGCTGGGACCTTGGCTAGAACTACAGGATTCCCCAGGTGTTGACACAGTTTCTGACTTCCAATTAGTTATCTGTTGATGGCACAACAAATTGTTTACAAACTCTGTTTGTAAACCAATATAGGGTTTCTAGGTTGGGAAAATAGGTATGGAGTTACTGGGACCTCTATCTGTAGTTCATTCACAAAATAATGATTAAACAAGACTTGATGGGCAGAGTCCCAGTTCCCTCCCCCTCTCCCAACATACACCTTAAAGGCTCCTGGCAGAAGTGGTTAGCCAGATGCACAATGAAGGTGTTATGACAGGCAATGTATTTCCAATACAGCCAGCACAAGGGAAGGCAAAAATGAAGGGCAGGAGAGAATGCCTTCTATCAAGAATCTGGGCAGCAAGATGAAAGCTATAGTAATTTGGATGGTACACTGTTGGGGTCTTTAGTCCTAGGTCCTTCCTGACCCGCAGGATGGATGGGGAGAACACGCCCTAACCAGGACAAGTCGAGAAAGGAGACGGCTGACTGACCACCTACACCCAGCCCTCCCTCGCCAGAGGACAATCAGATGCATCAGGAAGACCCATCAACACAGGAACTCGTTTACTGAGGAAATACATTTAGCTAATATAAGGTGCAGGAGCCTATCAGCACAAAGGTGGGCAGGGTGGGGGAGGTCCCTGTGTTTACTCTCACAATAGGTCTCAGCAGAGAGTGATAAAGCAATAACACATTCCTACCCAATAGTAATCAAGTCTCAGCAGAAAGTGATTCACAATACCGATGATATAGCTCAAAGTTAGGCATGGCGTTCATACATGACAGCTCATTTCTTTGTGTGGTTATCTTACTCAGTGATGCAGATTCATGGGCCAGCCGGACCCTGCACTCAGCTCCCAACAGTATACAATCATGTACTTGTCTTCATGTTGCCCAAATTCAGCAAACCACACAAAAATCAATTTTAAAAATGATTTTTGAAGGAACTCTATACATCTTATTTATTTATTATTTATTTATTTTCAATCACATGCTGCTCTGAAATTTGAAAAGATTGACTAGGCCTTGATCGTTCAAGCCTATCACCCTAGCTACTCTGTGAATAGTTGTTCCTGACCAGCCTGGGCATAAAATCTCATGAGACTTCTTTCAAATAATGGTGGTATAGAATGGTGGAACCCTGTTATTTCTGGTGATGTAAGAAGGGTAAAGATAATCCAAGGTCAGATCAGCCAGATAGTAAAGGGAGACTTCACCTTAACAGAACCCAAGTAAAAAGTGAAGCTAAGTGCAGGGCTGAAACAGTAGTGTGCCTGCCAACATGTGCTCAGCATTGAGTTCAATCTCTGAGTTCAACAGAGGAAGAAGACATTTTATTGGATCTATTCTCAAAAGGGAATCTTTAAAAACTGATGGTAAGAAGTTTGGAAATGTGACTGTGATATATTTTAATCTCATTGAATTCCATGTTAAACTTTACAGGTACCCACACACCAAAATACAAGTACTATTTGAGAGTACAGCACATAGAAACTAATTGCCAGTAGCCATTTCCTTTGAATTTAACATGCATCATCCATTAAAACATTATGCCTCTCCTCTAAGATCAGTATTATTATTTTTCCTGTTTTTTTTAAAGTTGTGTTTAGAGCGTTGAGCAACACACCCCACGCCCACTCTCCCGTAGGTCACAGTGCTAATCAGTGTTCATCTTGGTGTTCAAATGAGCACTCTGATTCTAGAGCACTCAGTTTAGCTATTCTTTCGCTTTTGTGCCCCGAAGTTCTCCCGAGACTCATAGTCTGAAGCAATGTGTGCAGGCACTGAAAGCAGAAACAGATACCCTCAAATCACACTGACACTCCAAACTAAAAGCCAGGGAATCACTCTCAGGACTCCAGGCTTCTTTTTGGTCAGGCATCAAGATTCAAAATTAATTAGAAATTTTAAGTGCAATCCACTTCCCAGTCTGTCCAGTAAGATGTAAGTGGTTCCTTTGACAATTCACTGAACTGCATTGATTTTCTCTAACGACCTGAAACACTTTATAATAATTAATTCATTCTCACCCTGATTATTCTGCCAGTGAGATACACAATCTTCTAGAGGAAATATGCTACTTCCAACTTCCTTATGCCTATCTGCCATTTTCCCAATATACATCACTTACAATTACCATGACGATAGCTCACATTTGTGACATAGCTCATATCGTTGTTGGAATTGTAGTTTACTGAAGAGCACCTGCATGGTTGAAGGAGTAAACGAGAGCCAGCACTCAGTTCATTTGAGAATGTTCTCAGTGAGGGCAAAGGGTTATATTTTCAAATTTATGGTAGGAACTATATTGGAATTATATAGCTAGTATCATCCCTAATTTTGCAAGTTGAATGTCACTACCCCATTTCCCAGAAGCTGAGAAGCAAGCCAGATCTTGGTTTTCAGAATACATATGGTCCTTTTCCCCCACTGAGGTCTATATTTATGCCAGGAAGAGCAATTTATTCAAGAAAAGGAGGGATCGGAGGGGTAAGAATAAAAAGAATTTCAGGGCCAGCTGAGAACAACTGAACATTAGGCTACAGAAAACCCAGTGGTTCTGTAATGTGATATGACTTTGATTTCACTTTTTATCTTCCTTCTCCTGGAGGATCATCTGAATAAATGTTCCCTTTGCTCTGTTTCTCTTTTTTTCTTCTTCTTGGATTTTACATGACTGTGAGTATGCACATAGACGGGAAATGAAAGCCTCATCTTGAAAAATGCAGGATTTTGGAATTACTTCTCTTCATCTTCTGGGTAAAATTTGCAGTCTTGGCTCATATTTCAAAGTCATGTTATTGATGTCCTGAACTTACTCAGGTGCCTATCTCATGCAATTTGGTACGGGTGAGCTGAGCACAGTTATAGGTCAGAATAAGTACAAGAGGTGAGGATGGAAGGATCCCAAATGAGGTACCTGAGAAGCAGAAACAAAAGTTCATCTCGAATGCTTCCCAGCTGCTATTCTGTCCAGATCTGCATCAGCTCATAGCAGGGCATAGTTAAACCGAAAGCACAGCCAGAAACCTAAGCACTCTTTAAATAACTAAACCATATAGTAAAAAAAGTTTCTTTGCTCTCTTAATAGTTAGTTGTTGGAGGTTTACTTTTTTTCTTTTCTTTTTTTTTTAAGATAGAATCCTAAATTTGGCTCTCTGTTTTATTGTTCTTCCTACTATCTTTCCTGAAGCCAATGGTCAGAAGAAGTGAAGCAGCATGAATAAATGAGGAGACAAGAAAATGTCACTTTTAACAATTATCCAAATGCCCTGACTCAGAAATTAAAACCTGAAACAAATTTAAAAACAAATGAACAGAGATTGGCAGAAGATGGCGGCGGTTCAGTGTGAGGTTTTCTGAGCTCTCACCAAGATACCAGTTCTAGCTTTGTAGGGGAAAGCTCCATCAGCTCCATCATTCAAAAGGGCAAAGGTTTTCCCAGAGGTAGCTTGGCCAGATGTCCGCACCTGGCGCTAGGGGAAGTTCCTCCTCCTGGGTGGGGCCACACTCCTGGTAAACAAAGCCACTCGTGGCTCCATAGGCTTTTGTTTTCTGCCCAATCAAGCAAACTGGTCAGAAAAACTGCAAAGCCAAATCGCAAGAGAGAAAGGCTTTTGAAGTGTTTGGATTCCAAATTTAGTGGAGACACAAAAAAATGAAGAATACCCCCCTTTTTTCCTACTGTTTTGCATTTGCATTTTTATGTGTTCTTTTTTGCCATTGGACCTCCACCCTTTTTATTTATGTTATGATTATTTCCATTTTTTCCCCCTTTTCCTTCTGTCATTCTGATCATTCCTAGAAACATAGTGACAGCACTGGGTACAAACTGGATACAAATGATATTTTTATTGATACAGTCACCTGCGTTTCAATATGTTGGTTCTTAATCCTAGTATTTCTTGTCTAAGAACTCACAATTGTGTAGGATCTCTCCCCAGCTTTTTCCTTATTTTTATTTTTTTGTTTATTTTTACTTTTAATAAATTTTAATCATTGATCTCACTTATATATATATATATCTTCCTCTTTTCTGTATATATTTTTTCATATATTCATCATATTATTCTTCTTACTTTCATAAGTTTTATTTTTTCTAAATTTTGTACTCAACTATGTTATCCTTCTATCATTTTAGGTCAGTTATCCCTTTTCTTCATTACTATATTAATATTACACTACTACATTACTCTTTTCTTAACTCCCCTCTTATCTTTCATACTATTTTTCTATCTCTGGACTTCAACTTTTATAATGCATGGATCTACAGTTGATGGTTGTTGAGCAATACTGTCTATCTAGGTGTTCACTTATACTGTAGGGCCAGAGGGACTAAAATACAATAGAGATTGGATTGAGGGGTTTGTTTTGGTCATAAAATGGTGACCGGTGGTGGTATTAGATTTGTCTCTAAGTGCACAAAAGAGAGAGAATACCAACCTAAAATTGTGAACATCTATTGTCTTTCCAGCTAAAGAGTTCTAGGTTGGTTATATCTTAAAAATTGTAATATTGTACAGTATTAATCTTGCTCTTATTTTCAAATAGGCAGAACATGAAACTCAAGAAAAGTGGCTAATCAAGGAATAGCATCTCCCACCCAATATAAACAGGCAATGATGCAGTCAATGGCAAAACTATAGGAGAGTCCTCTAAATGCTACACAAATGCAATTGATAAACATGATTAATGAAAAGTTTGAAAACATACAGAAAGAGATATATGAGGAAGCCATATCTAAACGAGATGAAACCATAAAGAAGATGATACGTGAACATAAAGGAAGCTATAGTAAAGGATTTACAGAGAAAAATGGATGAATTCATAGAATCCACAAACAAAAAGTATACCGAACTCCAACAAATGTCCAGTAAGAGTAAAGCTGCTGAGCTAACCACTCAAATGGAAATCAAGGAGTTAAAGAAGTCCATACATGATCTAAAACAAGAAGTACAAGTCATCAAAAATGAGCAATTGGAAGGGAGGGAGATTAAGAATAAAGTAGAAAGTATTGATAGGAGGTTAGACAATGCAGAAGAAAGAATCTCCAGGGTTGAAGAGAAAGAACAGGTAATGAGTCAAACCAAATCTAGGATATATGAGAGAATGCTTCAGGAGGTCCAAGATACAATTAAGAAACCTAATTTAATTCTAATTGGTATTGAAGAAGGCTTGGAGAAAGAGTTAATTGTATTGGAAATATACTTCAGTGAATCATCTCAGAGAACTTCCCAAATATCCAGAAGGGCAGGCCCATCCAGATACAAGAAGCTTTTAGAACCCCAATCAGACCTGACCAGAAAAGGACATTCTACTGCCACATCTGTACAAGATCAATAGAGAACAAAGAATGGATCCTAAAAGCAGCCAGGGAGAAGAGAACAATCACATATAAAGGAAAACCAATCAGAATAACCCCGGATTTCTCAGCAGAGACCATGTAAGCAAGAAGGGATTGGAAGGATATATGTCATGCTCTTAAGACAAATAACTACCAACCAAGAACACTGTACCCAGCTAAGCTCTCATTCATAACAGAGGGAACAATAAAAAACCTTCCATTCCAAGGAAAAGTTGCAACATTATGTAGCAACCAAACCAGCATTACAGAAAATCCTCAAAGATGTTCTACACATTGAAAACCAACACAAACGTGATACTGACAAAGAAATGACACCTAAAAATCATACCAGCTAAGTAGTGCAAGAACTATCAAGCCACAGACCCTAATGAAAGCTTTTAAAAATGGCAGCAACTAGTAAATATTTTTTCAATCCTAACTCTCAATATCAATGGACTTAGCTCTCCAATTAAATGGCATAGATTGTTTACTTGTATCAAGAAGCAAGATCCATCATTCTGTTGTCTTCAAGAGACACATCTTGTCCACAAAAACAAACATTTTTTGAAAGTGAGAGGTTGGAATAAAGTTTATCAAGCCAACAGAACCTGTAAACAGGCTGAAGTTACCATCCTCATATCAGATGAAATAGACTTCAAAGTAAAATTAGTGAGAAAAGATAAAAAGGTTATTACATACTAATAAAGGGATCTCTCCTCTAGAAGGACATAACCATCCTAAATATCTACACACCTAATTCCAGAGCACCAAACTTCATCAAGCAAACTTTACTTTCACTAAAACCGTGCATAGTTCAAAACACAGTGATTGTTGGTGATTTTAACACACCACTCTCACCTATGGACATATCAACCAGGCAAAAACTCAACAGAAAAACTCAGAATTGAACAACTGTATAGACCAACTAGATGTAACTGACATCTACAGATTATTTCACCCAGCAACATCACAATATACGTTTTTTTCAGCAGCACATGGAACATTTTCCAAAATGGACCACTTTTTACAGCATAAAGCAAACCTGTGTGGTCTCTCAGACCACAAGGAGATCAAATTGGAACTGAACAACCATCTCCACCAACAAAAACCCTGTAACTCATGGAGATTGAAACACACATTGTTGAATCACTAATGGGTCATCGAGGTGATCGGAACAGAAATTCAACAGTTTATGATTTAACAAAAAGGAGCACACAAAATACCAGCTCCTTTGGGACACAGCAAAGGCAGTACTCAAAGGAAAATTTATAGCTCTGAGTGCTTACATTAATAAATTGGAAAAAGTGTCTGACCTTAGCTCTTGGAAAAAGAGCTACAAACCAACCCTAATCCCAGTAGAAGAAAGCAAATTATTAAAATAAAAACAAAAGTAAATGAATTTGCAGTTCAAAAAAACTATAGAAAGAATCAACAAAACAAGGAGTTGGTTCTTTGAAAAAATTACCAAAATTGACAGACCCTTAGCAAATCTAGCCAATATTAACATACCCACACTGAACCAAGAAGACCTAATCTAACTAAACAGACCTATTTCAAGCACTGAAATAGAAATGGAAATAAGAGCCCTTCCATCCAAGAAAAGCCCAGGGCCAGATGGATTCACAACTGAATTCTATAAGGTTTTCAAAAGAAAGATCAAACCAATATTCCTCAAGCTCTTCAATGAAATTGAAAACAAAGGCTCTTTGACAAACTCACTCCACGAAGCCGCAATAATCCTCATCCCAAAGCCAGACAGTCATCAAAAAAAAGAATTATAGACCCATTTCTTTGATGAATATTGATGCAAACTTCTCAACAAAATACTGGCCAACCGTCTTCAGCAACTTATCAAAAAAAATTATACACTATGATCAAACAGAATTCATCACAGGGATGCAAAACTGGTTAAACATGTGCAAATCAATTAATATAATTCAACATCTCAACAGGAGCAAGGACAAGAATCACATGATTTTCCTAATAGATGCAGAAAAGGCATTTGACAAGATCCAACACTCCTTTATGCTAAAAGCTCTGAAGAAACTAGGAATCCATAGAACATTCCTCAGTATAATAAAGACTGTGTATGACAAACCCACATACACTTAATGGCGAAAACTAATGCCATTTCCTCTAAAATCAGGAACAAGACAAGGATACCCACTCTCTCCACTCCTCTTTACCATAGTATTAGAATTCCTAGCAATAAGGCAAGAAGCAAGCATAAAGAGGATCCAAATAGGGAAAGAGGAAATGAAACTTTCCCTGTTTGCAGATGACATGATTCTGTATTTCAAGAGCCATTTAGACTCCACTCCTAAGCTGCTTGAGCTGATTCGAAACTTTGGCAAGGTAGCAGGGTATACGATTAACCTTCAAAAATCAACTGCCTTCCTATATGCCAACAGTGAGAGGAACGAGGCAACAATTAGGAAAGCAACTCCTTTTGAAATACTTTCAATGAAAATAAAGTACTAGGAATTAACTTAAATAAGAATATAAATGATCTTTAGGGCCGGGAGTTTGGCCTAGTGGTTAAAGTGCTTGTCTAGCATGCATGAAGACCTGGGTTCGATTCCTCGGTACCACATACATAGAAAAAAGCTGGAAGTGGTGCTGAGGCTTAAGTGGTAGAGCTCTAGCCTTGAGAAAATCCAAGGACAGTGCTCAGGCCCTGAGCTCAAGCCCAGGACTGGCAAAAAAAAAAACAAAGAATGTAAATGATCTTTTTGATGAAAACTTTAAGACACTGAAAAAAGGAAATTAAAGCAGAACTGAGGAAATAGAAAAACCTCCCATGCTCCTGGATTGGAAGAACTAACATCGTGAAAACGGCAATCTTGCCAAGGGATAACTACAAATTCAACACAATACCCATCAATATCCCAATGTCATTCTTTAAAGAAATAGAAGAGTCAATCCAAAATTTCATATGGAATAATAAAGTACTTGGTGTAGCAAAACACTTCTTGGTAGAAAGAACAGCATAGAGGAATTTCAATGCCAAACATTAGATTCTATTTCAGAGCTGTAGTGACCAACACAGATTGGTACTGGCACAAGAACATGCCTGAAGACAAATGGAATAGAAAGGGGACCAAGACCCACTGACCTATTGCCACCAAATCAGTGATAAGGGAGCCAAAAAATAGGATGGAAGAAAGACAGCCTCTTCAACATGTGGTGCTGGCAGAACTGGTTAAGCACCTGAAGAAAACTAAAGTTGGATCCTTCTTTGTCACCCTGCACCAGGATTAACTCCAAATAGATCAAAGACCTCCAGGTAAAAGCAGATACACTGAAAACTTTACAAGAAACAGCAGGAGATATACTAGGTCTCCTTGGAACAGGTTGAAACATTCTTAATAAAGACCAAGAAACACAACAAATCAGAGAAAGGCTGGATAAGTGGGACTGCATTAAACTTCAGAGCTTCTACATTGTAAAGGACATAGCTAGCAAATTAACTAGAAAATCTACAAAGTTAGAAGAATATCTTCATTAACGATACAATGGACAAAGACCTTATATCTAAAATATATCAACAGCTCAAAAAATTGAGTCACTCCAAAACTAATCTCCAAAGGAACAACCATCCCATTAAAAGATGGGCCAAAGACTTAGAGTCTTCTCTGAAGAAGAAATAAGAATGGTTTATAGACACATGAAGAAATGCTCAATACCTCTGGTCATAAAAGAAATGCAAATCAAAACAACTCCAAGATTCTACCTCACTCCAGTTAGAATGGCCAGGATCAAGAAATCTAATAACAACAGAGGCTGGAGGGGATGTGTCCAGGAGGGATCACTACTACACTGCTGGTGGGAGTGCAAACTCGTTCAACCACTATGGAAAGCAGTATGGCAGTTCCTCAAAATTCGCTAAACATAGAGCTCCCCTATGATCCAGCAATTACTCTACTTGGCATTTACCGAGACCTCCAGAAACAAGGATATACTAAAGCCACTAGCACAACAATGTTCATTGCAGTACTATTTGCCACAGCAAAAACATGGAACCAACCCAGATGCCCCTCAGTTAATGAGTGGATCAACAAGATGTGGTATTTATACACTATGGAATTCTATGCTGCTGTCAGATGGAACAACATTGCCCCATTTGTAAGGAAATGGAAAGACTTAGAAAAAATCATATTAAGGGATGTAAGCCAGACTCAAAGGAACATAAGCTCAATGGTTTCCCTCATTTGTCATTATCAGTAGAAACCTTGGGCTCTCTTAGCAGAGATTTACAATAGAATAAATTCTAGATACACTAGGCCATATAGTATGATGCTAAATGAAAGGACATAGAAACAAAAGCCATATAATAAGTGATCTTTTTTTTTTTTTTTTGCCAGTCCTGGGCTTGGGCTCAGGGCTTGAGCACTGTCCTTGGACTTTCTTTCTCAAGGCTAGCACTCTACCCCTTGAGCCTCAGCACCACTTCAGGCTTTTTACTATGTATGTTGGGTACCCAGGAATGTAACCCAGGTCTTTGTGCATGCTAGGCAAGCACTCTACCACTAGGCCAAACTCCTGGCCCCGATTGTTGTTTTATACCTACTTTGTTATCTCTCATCTCTTTTGCTGTCCCTTGTTTATCTCATATTGTTACAATATTTCACCTTGTTATCTGATATATTGGATTTATGCGTATTTGATTATTTGAAAATGGACAGGGAAGGGATTGGGTGAGGGTTGGGGGAGGGAAATGGGGAACAAGACATTAGAAAGGATATCAATGTATGTGAGGCAATGCACCTTTTATCTGGTGAATATAATATAACCCTTGTCTTAATTACAATAAAAAATATATGGAATAAAACAAATGAGCATTATCTCCCTCACACCACGTCCTTTCACAAGGTAAATTACAAAAAAAGGAGGTAGCAATAAAAATACTATCTGTGCCTGGTTTTTCCTTTAAAATTATATAATAAAGCTGTGTGTGTCCGTAATTTTAAAGGTGTCACAAGAGAGTGACTGATAGGCTTGTTTGATAGAATGAAATTCTGATGGCTACTTATGCTTTGAGATTTAGAATAGCCTCCCATTCTCCTGGATCTGTTTTAATTTCCTTTTTCAGGTTTTAAAGTTACTTCCTTGGTTAAGTTAATTCTTTAGTATTTTATTTTTCTTGAGACAATTGCAAAAGGGGTTGCTTTCCTGATTTCTGCCTTGTTCTTCTTATTATTTGTATGCAGGAAATCCATTGATTTTTGAGAGTTTTTTTATACCCTGCTACTTTGCCAGTTTTGAATCTACTTGAGTAACTTTGTAGTGGATTCTAAAGGGTTCTTAAATACAGGATCATGTCATCTGCAAAGAGGGAAATTTTTACTTCCCCTTTCCCTGTTTGGATCCCCTTTATGTTTGCTTCTTTTCTTTTTGCTCTGGCTAGCAATTCCAGTACTATATTGAAGAGGAGTTAGGAGAGTGGACATGCTTGTCTCATAGAACATATGATCACACATTACTTAAGTGTGGAAACTTGTTTTCATCAGATAATTCATCTGGCTCAAGTATGCAGCCTACATATAATTATCCTAAGCTGTAATTATCCTCATCTGATGGTGAACTCTCTCACAAGGCTTCACTGTTCCTTAGTGTTAGTTTGAGTTTCTTGAAATGAAGAAGTTATTGATTAGTTCTGTTTTTCCTTAAATCTAAGGAGACTATGGGAAAAAATTGCCTGGAATTATAAAACAATCACAAAATAGAGATAGAGGAAATTGGATTCCCCCAACCCTTAATTTCAGTTAATTCTTAGCAACAAAGATGTTGCCGAGTCTTATACAAATACAGTTCTACGGAACAGAAAATAGGTTGTGTGATGGAAAAGAACAATAGCATTCACCTTTGGGGTTTGAAAACTTACTGAAATTGTTTGTGAGAAATTTCTGTTCCTAAGTTATTTTCACAGGGCTGAGGTCAATGGGGGCATCAGGAGATTTTAATTGTCATATTTTCTTTCTTTTTTAAACATTTTATTGTTAGGGTGATGTTAATTTTAACAGAAAAATTCCCTCTTAGAGACTTTCTGAGCTCATCTCCTGGTGAGGAGTTGCCTATCACACTTACCTTTTTTGTTATAGATAGTGCAATAACATCCCAGAAGTATTGGTAGCACAGTTGGACATAAACCTAGGGCCTCCACTCTGAAAAACTAACTGTAATACCAACACATGAGTTAGCTATGTATGTCTGTGTCTTTTATGCATACTTGCTTTCTTTGTCCTGTATGTCAAAAACAGGTCTCTTCATCTAGAGGATATGCCTTTAAAGGCAAAAATGTATAAAATGTATCTCTAATGCTTTCATATAATGACTTACTTGCAATCAACAGATAGTTGTGACTCCTGAATAATTTCTTGGGTTACTATTGCTGTTTAGCTAGGATCTCGTTATATGGTCCAGTCTAGCCTTGAAATTGAAATTATCTTTCCTCAGCCCTTCATGGACTAGGATTATGGGTATGTGCCAGTTACACTTGACTTCATATTTTTATGATCTGATTGGATTTGGTTCATACCCATCCATCAGCTCTGTCAAGATTATGCTATAGCAATTTCACTTTTTTTCTACTGAGTTATATATGAATTTTATCAGAACAGAGTATTGAGAGTGGCTATTTTGAGCATTAGACTCCAGGAATAAGCATCTGGCAAGGATAGGTCATCATCTCAACCTAACAACTTCTTAGTGAAGCCTCCATAATCATGTCTAGAACCAGGACATAGAATTTTTTAATGTAAATTTTATCTTAAAGGTGATTTACAAAGGGGTTACGGTTACAAGTAGATAATGAGTACATTTCTTATTAAGCAGTGTTACCCTCTCCCTCCCTTTCTTCCACTTTTCCCCCTACTGACTTTTCTCCCCTCCTTTGGTTGTAAAATTCATTTCCAAGACAATGTCTATAAGTGTCATGGGTGGATGGATTCACTCTTTGCAAGACATAGAATTCTATGGCTCAAGTGTATTTGCTTTACATGATTTATAACTTTTCACTACACACAGCATCAATTTTTCCCTCTTTCACCCATAGACGGAGCACACTAAATATGGCAAGAAACTCACAGTTGTACACCACACACATTACTCTAATCGTTATTATCTTTTGGAGATCCTGAAGAATTCTTCTTCATCACTATTCACAATCCTCACCATCCCAGCAGCATAACTTGATAAATAACAAGGTAACCTGGGAAATAAGCTTTTCTGTATTTTATTTATTAATAAGCAAATGGAAGATATGAAAGAATTGACTCACATTCCATAAAACCAACTTGTTGTCCCTGCTCCTCTTTTGGTCATTACCTATGTGGAAGAAGAGAAATTTAGGTTGATCTTGCTGCTAATAGCATCTCTAAGATCACATACTATGAGTATCTGACTAGGGTTCGGTGTGTACCAAGGCTGTGCACACACATACACAGACCTTTCTTCTTTTCTAATCCATGAGATGTGATATCATCAGAAAATGAATCACATGAAATATACCAACTTTCATAATAGCTCAGTTCTCAAATATTTTAAATATTTGATTTTTTGGGTCTCGACTTTTTATTTGATTGTCATACTGACAACCAAATGAATATTGGGATAAAATAGACAACTTCTGAAACAGTATACACTAACTGTTCTGTGGCCTTGAAAACAAAGAGATTTTAGAACCTTTTCTCAGGTTTATGGGATTGTGAAAAATACTTATCAAAGCAAAATTTAATGAGACATTGAAAGAGGAAAAAAAGTTATTCACAACTTTGCAAAAAGGGGAGAGCGATCAAACTCAACCAGACTTTTAAGTACCAAATGCTCAAGTGTTCAAGTGAAATGACACTGAAAGACATTTGTGGGGAAATGGTTCCATGAGATAAGGCCATCTGTGCCTACAAATTGGCACTTACCAAAGTTAGACTTTTACCCTCCCACAAAGATGAGACAATGGGGATTATTTTTATTTGATGGTTATGTTTTAAAGATACGGCTTTTAGGTTCTTGAGGGAAGCATTAGTGGGTTGTAAAATTGAGAAGAGTCTGGGAGAATATTTATGCCAAAAAGGATCAGAGAAAGGACTTGTCATAACTAAATCTAATGTAAATGCTCTCATAAAAGTAAAGTCAGATATCTAGAAACAGACAAAAACCTTTTAAGAGTTTAAACTTGAGTGAAACTTTCATACTTTCTTGATTTTAGTTATCTTAGTTTCCCATTTAATTACTTATTGAGAAAAATAAATAGTATCCTAACACACTTCTGATAGATTATTACATATATGTGAAGAATAGAAGTAGCTATGTCTGTACTTTAAGTGTCTGGGAAAAAACGTAGAAGCATACACACATGTGTACATATATACAAGTTTACAAATAGACACACATATTTCCTCTTTGTTGAACTAAGATTATCCTTCTAATGTGAGATATTTTGGAACACAATAGAACAAGCAAGTGAACGAGGCTGCTTTGGAGAGTACCAGGCTTAGACCATGAGCTTTGATAATTCCTGGGTCTACATTATTTTCTCCTACTTACTTTGTTGAAGAACCAACTCATGTCTAAGAACAGGGTGAAGAATCTATTTTAACTGTGCCTGTGATAACTGAGCCAATTCCTATTTTCTTTTCTGTAGTCCTTCTGTACACGCAAAATAAATTTAAAGAAAATTCAGCAAAGCAAAATCAAATAATGTCAGGCTTAGATACCTACAGTCTTGTTTTTGCCTGGGGCCAACCTGGAACAAGATCCTCTCACTTATTTTTCTTTCAGCCGTAGCTGGCATAATAAGCACGAACCATGATATCCAGTGCTTTCTCTTGAAGTAGGCTCTATCTATTCTTTTTTTTCCCTAGGATGGCTTTGCAGGCAATCTTTTCCATTTTACCTTTATGGGTAGCTAGAATTATTAGCATGAGTCACTGTACCCAAGAATTTGGAAGATATCTCATCAACATTTTTTGCTATCTCTAAATTTACAGAAGATAGAGAGGTTTTTCAATTTAAAAAGTTAGGTTGTATGTCCAAGAGTCTTATATCTTACATTAATATGAATGAATGAGATAGCTAAAACATGATATTCAAGAGCCCAAGCTGCAGGAAAAAATGTGAGATTAATTCAGAAATCTTCTGTTAACTGCCATATAAAAAAGTTGCATCATAATTTTGTGTTTAGTTGCCTCATCCAGAAATGTGACAATGTAAGTGTAACTTCCTCTCATACTTGAAATGAAGACTAAAATGCAGACTGTTTGAAAGTAGTATCTAACTAGACAGTAAAGACATCCAAATTAAGGATATAACATCTTCCACTGCTATCATTATCTATGACTGACAACAATATTAATCTTAAATGGATAAGATTTTTCATCCAATATAAGACAGCTATTATCTTTCAGTTACTATAGTACGGCACTCAAATTATGGTCATAATACCTTCCTTGTTATCATTAGCTATGAGTAACGATAATGTGCATCTTAAATGGTTAAGATTTTTCATATCCCGAGGATTACAAGATAACCATTCTATTTCAGTTCTTTTCTTGCTTTAACTTTTCTAAATGAATTAGTCTGAGGTGTTTGAAATTTTCCTCATGCTTTCCTGAAGGTCAGTACCTGCCCTTTGAAGAGCTGTGTTCTTCACTAAGTCCAAAGAATTTTGTTTTTATTAGAAGGGGGCCTGGAGAAGCTAGGTGGAATTTGAGAATAAACTAAGCCAGAAATCTAGATCTTGCAGACCTAGTGACCTCACTGAAAACTTGCAGAAAGCAGGCTATCTTTCTTTCTTGACATAAGAAATCATTCACAAATGGTGAAGTCAAGAAATATCCCATCACTCATTCTTCTAATTTAATAAAAGGCTTTGTGCATTGAAATAGTAATGCACAAAATAGCTGTCATGTTCAACTTTCACCTTTAGCCAAAGTAAGTGAGGCAGGACACTGAGTAAATGAGCTCAGTGCCCAAACAAAGACCTTCGTGGCTTAACGATGACCTTAACTGTGTCTTCAGAAATACTCAAGGTTAGTAGACACTGGAATAAATATTGATAGGTTTAACTAATTATGTCACACAAGCTTGTACCTGACTTAACTTTCCTTTCTTCTTTGCTTTCTTTTTTCCATATATTTTTATTGCAATTAATAGAGGGTTACATTATATTCACTAGATAGAAGGTGCATTACTTTACATACATTGGTACCCTAACCAATGGATATTTTGCAGTATCATATCCATAGACCCATGAGCTACTCATTGAAAAGTAGAGAAAATGATGTTTAGTTATATCACAGATAAACAGATCCATGGGCGCACAGGAAATGAATGTTGACCCCAAAAAACCCTATGATGGTTTGACACAACTCTACAACTTATAATTGCTGTGGCACTTTTTTTTGTAAGACTAATGTCAATATAGTACCAAAGAAAAAGAATAGATGGGGTAAGGAAAAATAAATGACTTAAGAAGGACCCAAGGTTTTAGGAGAAAACTGCATCAGAATGGACAATGTATCTCAAAGATAAGGAGATTTAGTTTACTTAGTTCAAGGTGGTGATGTTGGCCTTTCTAAATATGTACAAATAACAAAGGGAAGAAAAATAATCCTTATGTGTAAATCTGAGATAAACGTCTCTCTCTCCTAAGATACAGAAGTTTGAGGACACATTCAGAACAACTTTAGCTGAGTCAAATACTTTTATTTAGTACCAGTTCAGGAGAAAACCAGGCAGCAAGCCACTGATGACTTAATTACTAGGCAATATTAAAGCACAGCAATTTAGTTGCAATTAGGGCTATAATAATTTATTTATAAAATGCCACTATATGCATTTGCATTTGACAAACCATTTACTTTCAGCCTGGAACTGTGTGTGCTCCATTAAATTATAAAGTGCAAGGTCATTAACCTGCAATTCCATTTGTGATCATGTTATTAAATTGCATCCTGTCCCTTCTCTGGTTGAGACAAAATTGTTAGATCATTTATCTGTAACTATTTAATTTCCCCCTGAACTTCCAAACGTTCTTATTATTGCTAATTAAGCAGGTGTGACCTGTGCAGAAAGCATTTGGCACTCCTCAAACATCTGGCCAGGTTCCAAATTTGGGTCGGGTCCGCTTCGTGCTCTCATTTTCCTCTTATTTGCTTTTGGTCATTAGTGGTCTTGGCAGCACAATACATGTTTTCATGTTCAGGATCATTAGGGCTTTGAGGACTTGAGGAAAGAACACTTGGGATGTGACCAAGTATGCTATGCACAGAAGCAAGGTTTTTCATGTGCTTGAGGTCTGGGTAGCATTTAGTGATGGATACAAGTCTCAATGTGTGGGCAGTAAAACTGCACCTCAGTACACTTTGCTTTTACAAAAACAAGTACTGTACTGTGTTTTATATTCACAATCATGAAAGTTTAGCATTGCAGGAATGAACAACACTACAAAGATCATCCAATCAATCACAATCTTCTAACATGTTCCAGATTCTACAAGTACCTTGCTATTGGCAAGAAATTTATCTACCTGAATAAGGCAGTCATGACATTCAGTAGCTTCATATTTTGATGTTTAAACTTACACATTATTGAAGATCTAACTTCAGATTCAGTTCACTTCTTAGATCTGTTGAGTATTAAATGAATTCATTTCGTAAAAAAAGAATTTTAAGTCAGGTGTTGGTGGCTTACAACTGTAACCCAAGCTATGTATTCAGGAGGCTCAGATCTGAGGGTCAGGATCAAAGGCAGCAAGGACAGAAAAGTTCAATACACTCTGGCACCAATTAACCAGCAAAATGATGAAATAGAAGTTTGGATCAAGTGGTAGAAAAAGAGCCACGAAAAAGAAAACCAAGTGACAGCATGAAGCCATGGATCAAGCCCTATTATGGGTACAGTATAATTACATACAATATGGGTACAGTATAAGTATATATATATATATATATATGTTTCTTTCTGAAGACTGCTGTATAATTTCCCCACCAGTTTGGATTCACACTTTTTCACAAAGAGATTGGATCAACTAGGGTTGGGAAGAGAAATACAAATTCTTTTACAACCCAATCTTAGACTCAGCTGATGTTTCCTGATTCTCTATATTGAAATTAGACCCTGGGTTAATAAAAATCCTACTTTGTGTTTAGAATACAGATCTTTGAGATTACTTTTCTTTACTTGATAAATGCTTTAGAGAGAACTAAAGAACCAGTAAATTTAGTTGACTTAATTTTTCTGAACCTCAGAGTTTGCAAAGATATTCCATCTGAGAAATTATTTGAACAACCTCTCCTTCGCCAATAATATGTAGGAATTCATCTTCCATTGGTCTTTATTATTAAATAGCTCAGAAGAAACATGAGATGTATATTTAAGAATGTTCTGACTTTTTGCATATTCAAATTTATTTGTCCCCTGATACTTCTGCAATTTGTGGTCTAGGTTTATGTATGTTTATGGATTACAGTATATAAATTTGTATAATAGAATATAATGAACTAGGTCTTACATAAGAATATAAATCTATTTGAAAGCAATAAAGGTTAAAGCAACATCTTAAATATCTCTTATTAGGTTTGAGGATATTGCTGATTTCAAATTTTTTTCTTTGTCTTTCCTCAGCATATTTGGTTTCATGATTAATTATATTAGGTATGTTTCATGATTCAGTGAAACTGTAATAAAATTTTAGATGCACAATCATTTATCACCCAAGCAGAGAAGCATCTCTTTCTTTCTTTAGTTTACATTTGATCAATTTACTATAAAACCTAACCTCATAATTTTTCAAGTTCAAGTATCTCAAGATATGAATTTTAACTCAAGTCATCAAGTTTCTCAGCTTGAAGATAAAATCCACACTAAAAAGTATAGTACTTCATATGGTACAGGATTTCTTTCATTTGGTAATGTGTACATTTATTTATACTATATTTCACATAAAATTATTAATATAATAGAGACAAATGAATTTAAATTAAAAGGTGTTCTGTCTTTGCTCCCTAAATTTGATCAATCATTGAATTTGATGAAGATTTTTTTTTAATTTTTTATTGTAATTAGTAAAAGGGTTACATGATATTTGCCAGATAGAAGGTGCGTTAATTCACATACATTGATACCCTTTCACATGTCTTGGTACCCATTTCCCTCCCCCCCCACACTCCCCACCCGTCTTGGTTTTCCCCCCTTCCCTATCAAATTTCAAATATCCAAATACAAATAAATTCAATATATTAGATAACAAAGTGAGATACTATACCAATATGAGATAACAAGGGACAGCAAAGGAGATGAGAGACAACATAGTACATTAAGGACAACAAACATTCATTATATGGCTTTTGTTTCACTATCCTGGAGGTCCTTTTAATTAGCTTCACATTATATGTCCTTATGTATCAAGATTTTGCTCTATTGCAAATCTCTGCTAGTAGAGCCCAAGGTTTCTACTGATTATGACGAATGAGGGAAACCATTGAGCCTAAGTTCCTTTGAGTCTGGCTTACTTCACTTAATATGATTTTTTCTAAGTCTTTCCATTTCCTAACAAATGGGGCGATGTCATTGTTTCTGACAGCAGCATAGAATTCCATTGTGTACAAATACAACTTGTTGATCCACTCATCAACTGAGGGACATCTAGGTTGATTCCATATCTTTGCTATGGTGAATAGTGCTGCAATGAACATTGTTGTGCTAGTGGGTTTAGTATGTCCTTGTTTCTGGATGGTTGGGTAAATGCCAAGTAGTGGAATTGCTGGGTCATAGGGGAGTTCTATGTTTAGCCTTTTGAGGCACTGCCACACTGCTTTACATAGTGGTTGAAGGAGTTTGCACTCCCACCAACAGTGTAGTAGTGATCCCTCCTGGACACATCCCCTCCAGCATCTGTTGTCATTCGTTTTCCTAATCCTGGCCATTCTAGCTGGAGTGAGGTGGAATCTTAGAGTTGTTTTGATTTGCATTTCTTTTATGACCAGAGATGTTGAGCCTTTCTTCATGTGTCTATAGGCCATTTTTGTTTCTTCTTCAGAGAAGACTCTCTTTAAGTCTTTGGCCCATTTTTTAATGGGATGGTTGTTACTTTGGAGGTTAGTTTTGGAGTGATTCAGTTTTTTGAGTTGTTGATATATTTTAGATATGAGGCCTTTGTCCGTTGTTTGGTTGGTGAAGATCTTCTCCCTCTCTGTAGGCTTCCTGATTAGTTTACTAGCTATGTCCTTTGCCATACAAAAGCTCTGCAGTTTAATGCAGTCCCACTTATCCAGCCTTTCTCTGAGTTGTTGTGATTCTTGGTCCTTATTAAGAAAGTTTCGACCTGTGCCAAGGAGGCCTAGTGTATCTCCTATTCCTTCCTGTAGAGTTTTCAGTGTGTCAGCTTTTACCTCCAGGTCTTTGATCCATTTGGAGTTAATTCTAGTGCAAGGTGACAAAGAAGGATCCAGCTTTAGTTTTCTGCAGGTGCTTAACCAGTTCTGCCAGCACAACTTGTTGAAGAGGCTGTCTTTCTTCCATTCTATTTTTTTGGCTCCCTTGTCAAAGATTAGGTGGCCATAGGTCTGTGGTTTAATATCTGGGTCCTCAGTTCTATTCCATTGGTCTTCAGGCCTGTTCCTGTGCCAGTACCAAGCTGTTTTGAGGATTATAGCTCTGTAATAGAGTCTAAAGTTTGGAATTGAAATTCCTCCAGCGCTGTTCTTTCTGCTAAGAAGTGTTTTTGCTATACGGGGTCTTTTATTATTCCATATGAAATTTTGGATTGCCTCTTCTATTTCTTTAAAGAATGACATTGGTATGTTGATGGGTATTGCGTTGAATTTGTAGATAGCTCTTGGCAAGATTGTCATTTTCACAATGTTGATTCTTCCAATCCAGGAGCATGGGAGGTTTTTCCATTTCCTTAGTTCTGCTTTAATTTACTTTTTTAGGGTTTTGAAGTTTTCGTCAAAAAGGTCCTTTACATTCTTAGTTAAGCTAATTCCTAGGTACTTTATTTTCTTTGAGGCTATTGTGAAAGGAGTTTCTTTCCTGATTATTGCCTCGTTCCTCTCACTGTTGGCATAAAGGAAGGCAGTTGATTTTTGAGGGTTGATTTTATAGCCTGCTACTCTTCCAAAGCTTTGGGTCAGCTCAAGGAGCTTGGGAGTAGAGTCTATAGGATTCTTTAAATACAGAATCATGTCATCTGCAAAGAGGGATAGTTTTATTTCCTCTTTCCCTACTTGGATCCCCTTTATGCTTGCTTCTTGCCTTATTGCACTGGCTAGGAATTCTAGTACTATGTTAAAGAGTAGTGGAGAGAGTGGGCATCCTTGTCTCGTTCCTGATTTTAGAGGGAATGGCTTTAGATTTTCACCATTAAGTGTAATACTAGCAGTAGGTTTCTCATACACAGCCTTTATTACATTAAGGAATGTTCCATGGATTCCTAGTTTCTCCAGAGCTTTTAACATGAAGGGGTGTTGGATCTTGTCAAATGCCTTTTCCGCGTCTATTGAGACAATCATGTGATTTTTGTCTTTGCTCCTGTTGATGTGTTGAATTATATTAATTGATTTGCGTATGTTGAACCAGCTTTGCCTCCCTGTGATGAATCCAGTTTGATCATAGTGTATAATTTTTTTGATGAGTTGTTGTAGACGGTTGGCCAGTATTTTGTTGAGAAGTTTTGCATCAATGTTCATCAAAGATATAGGTCTATAGTTCTCTTTCTTTGATGAATCTCTGTCTGGTTTGGGGATGAGGGTTATACTGGCTTCATAGAATGAGTTTGGTAAGGAACCTTCATTTTCAATTTCGTTGAAGAGCTTGAGGAGTATTGGTGTGAGCTCTGCTTTGAAGACCTTATAGAATTCAGCTGTGAATCCATCTGGCCCTGGGCTTTTCTTAGGTGGAAGTTCTCTAATTGCCTTGATGAAGATTTTTATATATTTCATTCTGACATATAGACATGTAAATATTTGATATAAACTTATAAGGACTGTATTTTAATACTCTAGGTAAACACCCATGAAACAACCTGTAGGACGTGAATATAATCATGCAACATTTAAACTTGTCTTCCAAGGCATGTATAAAGCATGTTACCACTCACTTCTGGTGCATGGAGTCTTGATATGATTTAGTAATGATTGAGGGTTCCTCAAACTGGGCTTCAGTGGAATAGATGCTTATGTCTACAAATATATACTTTATTTCAGTAAATATCCCTATTTTCATTTAATTCTGAATGAAGTCCATGACCCATAACATTTAAATGTTATTGACATAATAATTACCTTCTTAGTAATAGTAAATATAGTAGTTTTTCTTGTTTTGATCATTTATCTTGTATTTATGCAAATAATTTGACTCCCTTTCTCCTTTTTACTCCTCCACCTCATTTATAGATTATCTAGACAGATTCCTTCATTTTGTAGAGGAAATTATGTTTCTCTTTAAAGAAGCAAGTCCTTGGGCTGAAAGTTTGGCCTAGTGGTAGAGTACTTGCCTAGCATGCAGGAAGACCTGGGTTCAACTCATTGGAACCACATATGCATAGAAAAAAGCCGGAAATGGTGCTGTGGCTCAAATGGTAGACCTCTAGTCTTGGGAAAAGCAAAAATGGTGCTCAGGCCCTGAGTTCAGGGCCGAGAACTGGACAAAAAAAGGAAAGAAACAAATTTTCAATAATTGTCAATCAGAATCCAGTTGTATAAACGTTTCTAAAGGAAGGTTGTATGTAAAACTGTTAAGATTGAATAGTAGAAAAAAATTCCACAGATAAAAGGTGCAAGCATGGGTTTAGACTTAGGGCAATGAATTCACTTAGCCACAGATAGATGCACTATTATAAATGTGTTTTAAACCTTGAATACATTAGTAGAGATTTTTTTTTAAAAAAGTGTAGTCAGTATTATAATGAACATAATCAAAATAGTAATGTATCAAAGCAGAAAAGCATCTAGGAAGTATCATAGGATGATATTCTAAGAGGAATAAAAATAGGCTGTGATAATTCTATGAGGGAGCCAGTTGAGAAAGCCAGGTCAACTGCTCTGCAAAACTATACACCTTGTCGTACACAGATGTCTGTACTTGCAACAAGTTATAGAATTTCTTTAAGAATCCTAAACTTTCTGAACAAACAGGAATTCAGTTTGGTCGGCAGTAAGGTCGTGCCTCCCCACTGGATGGAGAGAGAAGAGATTGTAAATTCAAGCCAGAAGCTCACTGGTTATACACAAGCCCTAACTTACTATCCAGCTCCTCTTTTCCTTACTAGTACAGAGAGGGGGAAGATTTCTAAGTAGTCTGTTCTCTGCTCCTCACTGAGGGGTTTTCACGATGGAAAGATTTAAGCACTGCTGGCTTCCTGGATACAAGTAACATGAAGAGGAATAGTTTTTGTAGGCTTTCTTGAGGAAATTTCTACCACAGTCAGGTAGCTCATGGTTACTTAAGTAAAAATTAACAGAATGGTATAGGGAAAAAGGGACAGGATTTTTGGAACCAAATAGTACAGTTAACTCAAACTGAAAAATTATTAAGGATTTTCTCTTTTTGAAATGTTGCAGATACGTTGTCCATGGATTGACTTCAGAATTTAATTAGATGACATGTCTGTCAGAAGTTTGTAAATCGCTTTTAGCTTTACACTCAATTATTATACATAATTAAGGGTATGGTGTGATGTTCTGATACATGCATATATTATGTGATAATTAAATAAGGCTATTTCGTTAACCTATGACCTCATACATTTATTACTCCTTTATAGTAAATCCTCCAAGGCTATTTTGAAGTAGTTAATGTAACCTTGTAAACCGTAGCGACTGACTTGTGAAATAAAACATCAGAACTTATTCCTGTTTTCTAACTGCCACTTTATACTAGTACTCTATTTTGTCCCTGTCTCTCCTGTTCCAAACTCCTGAAAGCAGCAGGATGCTCTGTACTTCTCTGATGTCAAATTAGATTCACATGAGTGAGATCATGCCACATTTTTCTTACTGTGTTTGGGTTATTTTATTTAACATAATGTCCTCTTAGTTCATCCACATTGCCACACATGACAGAATTACGTCTTCTTTTCCCTGTACACTGTTATAAAATGAGTGTGGGAGTTTTTTTTTTAACAAACATACAGTATTCCTGAGGGATCTCTCCCCCACTGTTAAATTATTTATATTGTAGAGGAAAGCCAAGTCTTCATCTGACACATTACCTATTTCTGATCCATAGAAAGACACTGCCACGGGTATAATTCTTCCAGTTGTGTCCTGGAAAAAGGTTGCAAGAGTGGAGAGAGAGAAGGAAGACTTTTGTTTAACTTCCTGCTCAATCATTAATTTGCTACAAAGAATTGAAAAATTTCCCTTCTACTGCTTGCACTATGGTCATAAAGATGTCTTTATCACAGAATTGCTTCAGGGTAGAAAATGGATCAGATGCTTCTATACAATATTGGCCAATACTAGATTCTTTATTATACTACTCCATCAACCATGTACACTGTTAACATGGCACACATTAGTGGCATAAACTATGAGACTATTTACCAAGCATTGGGTTGTTCTACTGTTCTTATTCACTTGTACAAATTGTATACAATTATTTTTATGAACTTTTCCATGTAAAATTAATTGAACACTTTAAGTAAAGCTAAATAAATAAATAAATAAATAAAACAGTAAAGAGCACACTGATAGGTCTGAGTGACAGAATAATCTTTTTCTGAGAATTCACTTCTCTGAGGTTTTAGGACCTGTGTAAAAAAGAGACAGATACCTTTCATTTTTTAAACTTCTGTATAATATTACCTTCAACACATCATGCAATTATATTGCCAATGCTTTCTTCATGAGAAAGTGATGTAGCTCAATACAGAATCCCTTTCAGACTAACATTTTCTGAGGTCCATGTTACTCTGGGCATAGTTCAGATTCCTTAGTTGGATGAGCTCATTTGGAAAGGGGAATCTTGGGAGTGTACACTGGTAGCAGTCAGAAATCAAGACCCCAGTATCTTAATGATTGAAAAACCACATTTCTAGTTCCCCTGGCTCTCTGAACTCATTTCTGCTACTGGCCACCACTTCAGGAATCTGCTTAATAAAAATCTGCGCCATACATAGAACTGCAGGTCAATCTGTGCCCCTCCCACAGGCAGGTGTTTCCCACAGAGAGGGGTTTGCTTTACACTTTTCTCTTGGATGGAGTGAACATAGTTGATGCTCATTATCATTACAGTGATGGTCAAGAAGGGAAAACAATCACTGTATCACCAGGGTGAATTTAACCTGATGCATAATCACTTTTGAAGACACATGCTGCTAAATAGCAGAAGCAGCTTTTTATTTGTAAAAATGGCTTCCCCGTGCTGTGCCTGCTCAGTTGAGTCACTTTCAATCTAGACCTACTCAGTACGAGTATGGGAGTTGTAGACTCCATGGAAGGGAAAATATTACTGAGAGTTTGGTTGGACTTCAGAAAGCAGAATGATTTGTGTTACAGAAGGGGGGCTTTCTTTATGGCCCTACTTTTGTAACTGGATGAGCGATTCCTTTCTCATAACACGCAGGCATATGGTTTCGCTGGGATGTATGTTTCCAAATGCAACTATTTTATGGTATGAGTGATTGAGGAGACTATCAGTAATAATTTTGACAATTATCATTTTTTATGTTACTTAGGAACATAAACGTTAACTCCATTTTGGTGTTTTTCACTCTCAAGTTTGACAGTTCCCAAAAATTCTTGCTAATTATATTATCACATATAATTATAAGATAATATAAAATTCCATGTATTCACAGACATATAATGACCTGAATAGATCAAATATATCTATAAGCATCTCAAAGACAATGTCTTCTTATCTAGAGAGATGTCTATGTATATGTGTTGCATGTGCATGTTTGTATGTTGTATGTGAATGTGTGTGTATGTATAGCTCTTGCCTAAACAGAATATGCACTCATTTGGTTATGTAAAATCCTGAAAAAAACTATTGAGACTACCACTGTCTCGCTTCCTTGTTTCTTCACAGAAGTTTTGTATACAAAATACCAGGTTTAAAAAAAAATACCAGGTTTATACCCTGTTCTATTCCTGCAGAATTTCTGAATAAGCCTGTTCTAAACTTTATTATAAATACTATCAGCAAGATTTCATCAAAAATTGAGTATTTGTTATAGCAGCAAGTTTTTTCAATCAAAACAATCTAAGACCTCTACACATTTCATATTTACTTAGTCTTGCTTCTCCCATTAGTTAAATATTCAATATCCTCAGTTTTGATGACAGAGAGGATAGTTTATGAATAGTCGCTTAATTAGTAAATTATAGTCAATCTTAAAATTTAAACACGTGTGTCCGGCTCCAATGTCCATTTTTATAACGACCAAACCAGCTGAAAATATGGCAACATTTAAAAAGCTTGTCACCAACTGGCAGTATATTTTCCTATACCCCATATTTAATACTAGATAAAATATACAAAGGGGCAAAGACTACTTGGCTATGCATTCCTTAAAGATTCCTACAGCTTACTTACTGCCTTCATCCTCATGCCAGAAATTGTGAGAGAACCCTTATACTTCATGCGTGCATGGAACTCTTTTGTTACTCTCCAAAGGTAGGGGTGACCTGTCTTCATGAAATTTCAAGATCCAGTTCTGATAGAATCACAGAACAACAACAACAAAAGGCCACTCAGTGTAAAAGTCCCATCCACATCAACTTCTAGGCCCCTGTGCTCACAGCAGGACTCCTAGTTCAGCTTTGCCATTTCCTTTGTTCAAGGTGGTGGCATCAGATTAATAGCTGCAGAGACAGACCTGCCCATGATTAATAGTGGAGAGTCAGGAAGAATAGCACTTAAACTTGCATACATGGTTTATTTTCTTGGTTTAAGGACCCTAATTGCATTTTTCACCTTTTAAAATCTATCTTTGAGTCATTATAGGATATTGCGGGTCAACTCTATTTCTTGGCTGTTTCTTTCAGTGATTTTGTAAACAATAGTAATAATAAAAGTGAAAACAGGTTGAAATTGCAGAAGTAAACTAGAGCCATTCTGATCTGACCTACTGACCCATAAGGAATCTGGGTCCTCTAGACTTAGCTCACATACCTCAGTGAACTTTATTAAAACATGATGTGTTTGACAAAGGATATTCTGGTGTTGTGCTAATGCTTACTAATCTATGTTTGCAAAATAGACTTTATGGATCCTAAAAATGCAGAGAGTCCTGCTATCCAGTCTACAGAATGTTGGTTGAAGATTAAATGAGCTATTCCAGGAAATAGAAGATTGAAGAAAACGAATTTAAGCAAATTTGCCTAAACAGGACCAAAGATGGTGAAAGGAGAGCTTTCAGAATAAAGGACTGTCTATGGTCTGCTGTCTGTAGGTTCTGAAAGCTGGAGAGTCATGAAGAATTAAAATTTGCATCTTCTTTTCCTTTCTCTATTTTTTGTTCATGTCTCTGATTCTCTCAGATAACTTAAGTTTCATCTTTCATTTTTGTCTCTTGGTGAGGCACTTCGTTTCTGCTTTCTACTCTATACATATCCATTTCTTCCTTTTTGCTCCTTCTGCTTTCTTCTATCAAAATATGTTTTCTTCTCTCACAATGCAGCTTATATGACACATTGGCTATATAATGTGTTATGTCTTATGCTTGTGACAACTGATTGCACTTTGGACTTTCTTCTTTCTCGTACCAAATAAGGCTGGCTATCAGAGATAGTAACCATCTTAGGAGATGACACACAAGGGTATATCCTAATATGCATGTAGGGGCATGGACTTTTAAGTCTGGTAGATTTGAAATCAGATGTCTAAGGATGTTAATTTCTATCAAAGCTAACCTACAATCTTATCCTATCCAAATCTATGTGGGTATTTATTCTGGTGCCAGGAAAGCAATTCCAGTAATAGAGGAAAGGCCTAACAATGTTTCCTTTATGAAATATATTAAAGTGTTCCTGCCAATATATGTAGTGATATAATGTTCTGATAGTTATTATTTCGTCATTTATTCTTATAATGGTGATTTTTGTCACCTATATTTTTTGTTCTGATCACTGTGGTTTGTGAAAGGTTGGATGGAACGTAATTGTAAAGAAAGATCATTTGTGATCCCCAGAGGGCTTACCTTCATAACCATAACCTTAAGAGCAATGTGCTCCCAGCAAATTGACAAATACAGAACCACACATGCACATGTCCATTGCCCACAGGCAGGCCTCCTCAAGCTGTGTTATAACATGGCCCAATGGCTTCAGCAACTTGGATATTTTTCTATGGCAAAATGACCTTTTTTTTGTCTGAAGAATACCTCCTGGTTGACTTTATTTGTATGAGGGAGTGAAGCATACTTGTTTTGGGCTAGTGGGCTGGTCGGCAGGATGGTATTAATGATGTTCTTGGCTTCATCCCCATTCTTTCAAAGAACAGTCATGGACACTAAGAAGCCAGATGTTCTAAAGTTCTCAATGAGCCACTCTCTATGTATGGTTATGTTGTTGAAATGTGAAGAAGCCTATCTTTTGCTGGCTTTTGATCTCCTTTGGTTCCTGATAGTTATCCACATATTCTTTGACATTTTCTTCTTAGGGAGTCATGGAGATCTAATGGCTATTTTGCCTAAGATAGGAGTTGAACTAGGAAAGGGATTCACCACTGGGGCAAGCCTTCACTGTAATTAAAGTTAAATCATACTATCAAAAGCCCAGGTTTAGAGGTCAAATGCTTGGATTTGAAGGGCAATGCCAAAGAATAAGGGGGAAATGAATATTGTTCTTTCCATACTGAATCTAGACCAAGCCTGAGTGTCTCAACTTCTGGATGGGAAACAGTACCTGTCTGAGGCTTATTTTATCTGTGAATGGAGATGAAACATTACTGGCAGTCCTTCGTGGGAGCAGGGATAGACATTAATTATAATCAGAAAGCACTAGTGGTTCTTTGGTTCCAAACTACAAATTAGTCTTCTGTTGCTTGGCTTCAGTTTCTTCATAGAATCCATGTATATCCAGGTGTCTCCTCAATCACTGAGACTACTTGCAGAGATAAGGTCATGACATTTTCTATGGCATTTTTGATCAACACTATTTATACTATAAATTAACAGACATCCATAGTGGCAGCAATAATTCACAGTCTCACAAACAGTATATAAGTGTATATATTCTTCATATCCTTGCCAGAATTTGTTGCTGTTTCTTTTAATGGCCATTCTATCTTGGGTAAAGTTGAATCGCAATGTCCTTTTGATTTGCATTTCCTGGTATATAAGGGTGAATTTTTAGTTTTGTCCATAACTATGACAAGAGGGGAGTTACACAATTTCAGAGGGTTTTGGTCCCTGGTAAGCTGGGTCCATCACTTTGGAGATCAAGTGAAGCCAAATGTCATCATGGCAGGAGAGTTTGAAGGACTAGGTTGTTCAACTTCTAGTGGCCAGAAACAGAAAGAAGATGGAACTGGAGACCAGATGTGTTATTCAAGGGCATCTACCTGTGACTTATTTCCTCCAATGAGGCTCCTTGTACTTGTTTTCGCAACCACCTAAAGTAGTGTCTCCAGCTTGTGGGCAAAATGAGCAGCACATGAGTCTGTGAAAGGCCATCACACACTGAAACCACAACAATGATGATTTTTGAACAAGTTGGTTAGTTTAATTTGCAGATAACTTACTGTGGTTTTTTGCATGTAGGTTCACCAAGGATGTTAATCTTTGATTTTGTTTATTGTATTCTCATCCAATTTTAGTAGCAAGATAATACTGGCCTCATTAGAATGAGTAAGGAATTCTTGCTTTTTTTTCTGTTTCATAGAATAATTTGAGGAGAACTGATGTTTACTTCTTCAAAGGTCTTATAGAATTATCCAGTGAATCCCTCTTATCTTGGGCTTATATTTCAATGTCCTTGGTTACTACTGAGCTGTTAATGTTTTTTGTATTGTGGGTAATGATCCATAGCCCATTGTTGCCTGGAACTCATTGTGTCAACTGGGTTGGCCCCAAAAGCCAGATCCTCAAGGAATTACAGGTTTAATTACACATGCATGACCCTGATTTGGTATTTGGTTTTTTATATTGCTTGGTTCAATTATGGTAGATTTGAATGTCTAGAAATTTGTCATTATCTTCAATATTCTTCAATTGGATGCTAACTATTCAACATCTTTCCTAATGATCTGCTAGATTTTCAAATATCCATCTTTGCTTTACTGATTCCTTGTGTTGCTCTTTTCATTTCAGTTCAGCTCTAATAATTATTTCTTCCTTCTGTTGCTTAAGAAAATTACCATTCATCTGAACAAATACAAACTCTATAGAAACTAGAAGGCATTAAAGTAAACTCATGAACAGCAATCTGTTCCATTATGGAAATACTTTTATTATCTAAAATTAAATTTTGGAATAGCTTAAAATAGCAGAAATAACAGACATTGCCAAGATTTACATTGTAATTTATATATTAATAATATATACCATATGCATTACTGAACTGAATCCTGGAGAGAATACCACTACTAATTGCATTAAAAATTTTTTAAAATTAAAATTCAGAGTTTGGGACTCTCATGTTATCAAGATGGTATTAGGTCTTGTTCAGTCGGTTCTCTATGTTCTTTAAAATGTAATATATTTACAGTGACATATATCTTTTTATTTTTTAATTAAAAGATTTTATTAACATTGATTTTTATACCATATTTCAAATGGCAAGTTTAATAACTAAGTACTCAAGAATAGGATCTCTATATGCAATCACTGGTACATAAATTTAAGAACAAAATTAAAATTAAGCTAAGAGGTATGTTACAGATGAATATTGTTCTATATAACATTATGTCTATAGAGTATATACCAATCATACATTTTTATGTCTGTTTAGTTATATTTATATCTCCAAGATCATGTCAATGACCATGAGTACCTGAGTATTGAGTTATCACTCTTGTACTGTTTGGATCTAATAGCTACATATCAAGGAGACCATGCACCTTTTGTTCCTTTGGTCTTGACTTATCTCACTCAACATGATTTGCTCTAGTTTCATCCACTTCCTAGAGAATGCCATTATTTTATCTTGTCTATTGGCTATGTAGAGTTCCATTGTATATATGTACCACAGGTTTTTTTTTTTTTTCTGTACTGTGGCATCTGGGTTGTTTTCATCATTTGGCTATTGTGAATAATGCAGAGACGAACATGGCTGTGCAAGTGTCCTTTTCATGTCCTGGGTGATGATGCTCAGGGTAGATGCCTAGGAGTGGTATGACTGGGTCTTATGGAAAGTCTATTTTTAGTATTTTAAGGAACCTCCAAACCACCTTCCAGAGTGGCTGTACTAGTTTACATTCCCACCAGTAGTGCACTAGGGTTCCTCTTTCTCTCTGCATCCCTGCCAGTGTTTGTCGTTGTCTGAGTTCAGAATATTGGCCATTCTGATTGGGGTAAGGTGGTATCTTCGGGTTGTTTTTATTTGCATTTCCTTTATGATCATGGATAATGACCTTTTTCTCATATGTTTCTTTACCATTTTACCCTCTTCTTTTGATAAATTTCTCTTTAGTTCCCTTGCCCATTTAGTGATTGGTTTGTTGGGTTTAGGGGCAGGGATTAGTTTCTTGAGTTCCCTGTAGATATTGGATATTAAGCATTTGTCTGATGTATTATTGGTAAATATCTTTTCCCAGTTGGTTGGATGTCTTTCTACTTTAGTAGCTATGTCTTTGTGCAGAAACCTTTTATTTTTAGGTAGTACCATTTGTCGAGTCTCTCTCCAATCTGTTGTGATCCTGGGACTGTGTTCAAGAAGTTTTTGCCTGTGCCTATGAATTCCATTGTCTGTCCTTCTCTGTCATGTAGTAGTTCAGGGTTTCAGATCTGATATTGAGGTCTTTGATCCATTTTGAGTTAATGTTTGTGCATGGAAACAGGCTGGGATCAGTTTTTAGTTTTCTGCATGTGGCTGCCCAGTTTTCCCAGCACCAATAATTGAAGAGACTTTGTTTATTCCACTGTATATCTCTGGCTCCTTTGTTGAAATAAGTTGACTATAGAAATGTTTTTATTTCTAAAACTTCTATTCTATTTCATTGAATTTCCAGTCTATTTTTGTGCCAATACCATGGTATTTTTGTTATTATGGCTCTATAGTAGAGTTTGAAGTCCGGTATTATAATACCACCTGCATTGTTCTTTTTGCCTAGAATTGCTTTGGCTATTCTAGGTCTTTTGTTGTTCCATATGAACCTTTGGATCTCACCTTCCATTTCATTAAAGAATGTCCATGGGATTTTGATGGGGATTGCACTGAAATTTGGCAGTATGGCCATTTTCACTATGTTGACTTTTCCTATCCATGAGCAATGATATATTTTGTCCTGATTTTGTTATTAATTTATTATCCATAATTATTAATACCTCATTACTCTTAAGGATATATAAAATTTACTTCTTTGATTTCATGGTGTTGGACTTTGCTTATGTTTCCCCTCAGGTTGTGTCTACACCACAAAAGGTCTTTTTGTTCTATGTGGAGTTGACATTAACTAAAATTTAATAAATGTGTTAAACCATAGAAATTCTAATGAGCTACATGCATAATACAACAACCACATTTTATCCTTATTATTAGCTTAATTGAATCCAAACTGCCACAAGGTAAGTTTTATGTTTTATGCAAATAGTCAATAATAATTCCCAGTATAAATTGTCCTTTTCAGTAGCAATAATTTAAAGGAAAGAGAAAAAGATTTGTGGGTAAAAATGGTTGGTTTCCAGTTATTCACTCTTTTAGAGTTCTATGAATGAAGAAGCAAGCATTATTACATTTTAAAATGAAAATATGTATATGGGCCATTTTTCTAATTTACACAAGTCATAAAGTAATCTGGAGGATAAAATTTGTCAGTTCAGATAAGCCCACTGCAGCCAGGATTACAGAAATTATTTTCCTTTATTCATGTTTGTCTCTCAATCAGTTTCTATAATTTAAGTCATGGCTCTATGAATCACATGAAATAAACAAGGGAAATTTTGATTTTTGTCTTAAAGTTTTACTCTATTGGCTTGCCAAACTAGTTATCTCTTTTCTAACAGCAAGCTTGAGATTGAGATATACAATTTATATTCTCATTTTAGTTGCAAGATTATATGTGTTCTAGTAAATTGAAATCATGCTGTGATGGTTTTCAAAATCCTAGTTGAATTTTCATTACTTCCTGAAAGTTCTAATTCTTGCCTTCTCCATCTTGGCCGGCCTCGCTTCCCCCTCCCCCACTGCATCTATTCCTTTTTTATACTGATAATTAAACTAAGAGTATTGAACTTGCTAGGCAAGAACTTTGTAGCTGAGATACATTCTCATCTTTAATTCCCTTTATAAAATTGATAAAATAGAATTAATTGTTACTCAGATCCCATTGACCATGAGTTACTAAAAACTCTGAAAAGTGGACATATATTATATATAGAAATTTGGGGCATGCATAAAATCTGTATTCTTCTATTTATCCGCATCTGCTCTGTCATTTTACTAGGACTGCTAATCAGATGGAATTTCAGTGGGCCACAGTGAATACTTGAAGTTAACTCTGACAAAATGCATGCTGATGCTCCTATTCCCTGGAGCTGTGCAAAGGGAGGGGGAAATTCTGGGCTTATTTTCCTCAAGGAATCATTCTGACAGTAGTTCACAATACACCCTAATATGTTATCAAGTGCTAACCTGGTATCTTTTAAAAGAGGAAATAGATCCAAATAGAATCATGTACATAGCAATTGATAAAATAAAGTACTTATGTATAATTTATGGATTAGCTGTCTCCTTGAGTTTCTGATAATTTTTCTGTATTCCATAATGTTATTATCATCACTACTATAAACTTAAAGTATTTATGTAAGTAAGTAATGTCTCAGGGAAGAAATGTAAATGTTGCTGAATTCTCTTTTGGGTACTCTTGCATAAGCACACATAACTAAAACACACACAAATACATACATACATACTCATATACGTATGTGAAGTAGGTATCTTTTATTATTTCTGCTTTAAACACAGTTCTGAAGTAGCATTTCCTAAGAAACTCAATGAATACTGAGTTAAGATTGTCTGCCTCTTTTGAATTGTACTGAGAGAGGCTTTAACCATGTGACAAACAGTATAATCTAAAGAATATGTGAAGTCTTTAAAGTAAAGGTCTTGGATCCTGTCCCAGACATCAATTAACTTCTTTCTTTGTCCTTGAGACATACTGTATTAACCCTATAGAAGGTAGGACTAACCTTTTAATACTGAAATCCTTTTGTTTCTTTTCTACAAAAGAATATAATTATAGGGAAAGTGAAGTATTTGTCCCACACTTATACTTTGCCATGTTTTATAGAACTGATTTTATTCTCAGAGCACTCCTGAAAGGTTATTATATTCAGTTTAATAATGTAACAACTGAAGCTGAGAGAAGTACAGTTACTTCCCTGGGATCACAGTAACACTACAAATACTGGATAGAAACCTTAATCTCCTGTTTGAACCATTAGTTGTCTGATTTTAACGTCTGGTTAATTTATACAGTCACTGATCAATAAGTTAGTAGCAAAAGTTAAGATAATAAAGATTAAAATAATACAGGGAAGAGAAATGAAGTGAGGAAGGGGTGTGAGGATGGGGTGGTAGCATGTCTTCATAAAATGTACGAATATCCTACAAAACTAAGGAAAATTGAGAGAAAGATGGGGTTAGAAGAGATGGGGAGAGTGATTAAAGGGGTGACATTGGTTAGGATGCATTGTATTCATAAAACTGCTTTGTAGAATGGCAGCAAGTACAAAAGATGAACCAGTGTAACTGTGATATTCACAAGACAATATGTTGGAAATGAACTTTACAATTTGGGAGGGGTGAAGGAGGGGAAAGAGGGAGAAAAACATGGAAGGGGTAACAATGTTCAAGAAGTAATGTACTCACTATCTTACAAATGTAACTGAAATCCCTTTATACATCACCCTGATAAGGAAAAAAAAGAAAAAAAGAAGAGAAAATAAAAATACAGGGAAAACAAAAAGCATCAAATGTTTAGCTAAAGACACAGAGAATAGGAGACCTAAGGTAATGCTATTTGTGAGGTGTTCAGTGAGAAGCATGTTGGTTCTTGGGACAGAGGTGGAAACAAGAATTGGATGTTTGGATAGCAGACGATATGTCTTGGTTTGTTCCAAGAATGAAACCCAGAAATAAAAGCATGATCCAATGCAGCTTAGTTTATTTCCCATATAGACTACTGCTGGTATTATTCCTCCTTCCACATCCACTTAGTAACTTGAAGAAAGATTTGTTTGAACTGCATGTGTGCATCTTCTAGCATACTTCTATACTGGACTAGATGATTGAAGAGACCGATGATGGAAAGATCATGATCAGATGAGGTGGGGGTTAGAGTATCACTGTTGCTTTGCTTGTCATTGTGGCTGCTGTAAGTTCAAATTTTTGTATGAATTTGCTGTTTTAACTGTGTATGTGCATGTATTTTTGTCTGTCTGTCTGTCTGCCTGCCTGTCTGTCTGTCTGTATATGTGTGTGTATACTGTAATCTAACAGTAATAAAATCCTTAAAGACATTTAGCCATGAAGAATAAAAATAAAGCTGTTTCCACAATGAGTATGGGAGAGGCTCCTTCATCTGAGGACATTTTGTGGTGAGAAAAAAACCTCAAGAATACTGGTAGCTCTCAGATTTATTTTCTCACCCAAATTGTTCCATCGAGATTGAATCCTTGAGGGTAAATATAATCACCATGATAGTACTCATCCAACTTGTTTCACATTGTACATTATCCAATTTCCACAGTATCGTCTCGGAATGGGAGTAAATTTCATATCGTTTGGAATCAAATCAAACTCAGAAAACAAATTTACTGTAATTAAAGAGCTTCAGATCCCTCAAACACCAAACAGATGATGCTATGTATGACTGATCTGGTTTATATTCCCCAGTTGATTTTGACCAAGTTAACTTAATCATATATTAATATAGTGGTTCAAGAATCCCATCCCATAAACTTTGTATAAAGGGGGAATCTACAATGCTGGTTTTCATCAAATGGGTATTGACTAACTGCGTAAAGCTACCTAGATTAAATCAGGCACAGTGGCATATGCCTATAATTCTAGCTATTCAGGAAGCTGAGATCTGAGGATTGAGGTACAAAGCCAGCCCTGGTACAAAAGGACTTAAGACTCTTAGCTCCAATTAACCTCTAGAAAATGGGAAGTGGGGCTTGGCTCAAGGGTAGGGTGGTAGCCTTGAGTTGAAGAGCTCGAGGATGAGCTCGAGACCAATGACCCCCCCCCACAAAACCCAACCTATTTCACTTAAGATTGGCTTTATTGCCTAACCCCAAAGTAGTATATGTATGTATTATATATGCATACATGTTAAATAAGGCATTCATTCAACCATTTCTATAAGTTTTGCAAGTGTGAATTTCTTCTAAGTAATTGTTATATGAGGGAAAATTTGAACACAGTATGAGTTTGCTAACTACTATGGAAAATAACAGGTGGATTCAGAACACCGTAACCAGTAGAAGAGATGTCTGTGAAATATGAAAAATAACCACTCATGTGTACCTCAAATGTTTCTGAGCTACATCAACTCATAATTCAAATTCATGCTCATTGTGGTGTTACAAATTTCTGTTCTTTCTGCCATCTTAGTTATCTATTACCTGCACCTGTCATGTAGCTGCTTCCACAAACTTCAAAATTCTCTTAAAGACGAACTGTTGTATTTATTGAAGCAATCTGTGTTCCTTAACTATTTCACATATACAAAACTTCTGCTGCCTCTTTAGACATTCTATCATTTTTTTATTTTGTGTGCGTGTGGGGGTCATGAAGAACTTGAACTCTGGGCCTTGGTGCTGTCCCTGAGCTCTTCAGCTCAAGGCTTCTGCCCCACCCCTGGATCTGGGTGTTATCTCTGAGCTCTACAGCTCAAGGCTACTGCCCTACCACTGGATACTCAGCCACACTTCCCATTTTCTAGTGGTGAATTGTAGATAAGAGTTTCATGGTCTTTAGGATCTTTAGTGCTGGGGATGACTTTGAACTGCTATCCTCAGATCTCAGCCTCTTGAGTAGCTAGGATTACAGGCATCAGCCACTGTGCACAGCTAATACTTTTTCACTTATCAGTACTTTTGTGAGTGTTCTGTATCCAATATCATTTTTCCCACAATCATTTTTGCCTTTGTTGTATGATTTTTGAATTGTGTGGTGATTTGTAGGGACATTTATTGAAGCATAGTAAAATGTCCCATTTAAAAGAATCACGATCAGAAGAAACTAAAGCCAACAGAATTAAGCCCGTGAGATAGCTGCCACATAATATGACTAAAAATACAGTTATGTGATAGACTAAGGCTCAAATGCCATTCTTTCTCCATAATCTTTGCAATCTCCATAAATTAAAGCTAAAAGTAGGAGAACAAAAATAAGCGATGAGAGATCTACTTATAAAGTTATATGTAGATACATCTCAGTCAGGCTTCCAACTTTTGTGAATCACACTATCTTGGTCTTCTATCCTTGTTTAATTTTTTTCATCTCATCATGTAGGGATATCTCACCCTTCACTCATCTTCCTTTAAATATGGCTCTCTAGAAACACTCATAATTGTTGGTAGTCATCGAAAATTTTGGAAAGAGCTTATTGAAGTTATTTGTTGCAACAGTCTCAGATGTGCTTGAAAGGTTGCACTGAAAGATTTTTATTTTGTTTTACTTAGAATTGAACTGAAGATCTTCCTGGGCAGGCTACCTCCTTGTGATATTTTTAAAGATAGTTTGGGCTAAATTTTTCTGGGTGGACCTCAAACTTTGACTCTCCTAGCTCTACATAAAACACAGAAGGGAATTCAGGCACGTACTACTATGACAAGCCCTGTTGTGGTTTGTGTTTGTCACACTATCTATCATATGGAATCAAATATTATGGATGTATTGCAGTCAAACAGAAAAAGCAAAGATAAGCCTGGGACTGTTCAGCAGGAGGGAATATGTCAGTATGTCAGATTTAAATCTGGAGGACATTATTACTAAATGAGCTGTGTGCAACTGCCGTTCCCTTATTTGGTGTGAGTCATATTGAACAATGAGCTTCTTTACAGGACTGCAATATCTTTCTTTGCCATGCACTTTTTACTGATAAAAAGAGATTTGGCTTCCTATCTTCCAATGAAAAGCATTTTTGGAAAGAAAACGGAGGTAACAAGGATGTTAAAGCCAATAACAAATGCACTGGTAAGATTTTTAGGAAAATCAGTCTACTATCTCGAATGTATTTGGTAGTTGATGTGATGCTGGAAGGTATTAATATATTTGAGTACATATATTATTTGTAAAGCTAGTGGTGAATTCCAGGACATTATTTTATTTGAGTTTTTTTTCTACAAGTTCTGGTGCATAAACTTAAGGTTCAAGCTCTCACTGAATGGCTGATGGTTTTTCACCTGATCCAAACATACCTTATAGTTTTTCTCCTGGTCGATTACAGATAATAGCCTTTCAGTTTTGCCTTTCTGGCTGGCTCTGAACTGAGATATTCAGATTTCACCTTTCTGAGCAGCTAGGATTATAGATGGCCAAGGGACATTATTATGTTGAAAGACAAGTTGCATATTGTTTAATCCAGGTGTACTTTATATTTTCACTTGAGGACTGGACAATTTGAGTAAAATTCAACAAGTGTTTAAAATACTCAGCTTTTCATTAGGCAGACCTTTCAAATCTGGTATACAAATATGAAACCGTAGCTGATGTCTACACAAAAGAACATGCAACACAAATAGATTAAGTGAGAAAAGGATAGCCTGTGTATTATTGTATTAGAATCTGTTTAGAGTGGGTCAGATGAAATTGCTGGATCAGATAAAATGATCCTGTCATTCATAGTCTGAGGAACTGCCAACTGTAAAATTTAATTTTATTATGTAATATTCTTGATTAACAGTAGATAAAGAAACCAATTGGATTCCTGCTATTAATGAATGAAATAAATACATAAGTGAGAAAAACAGACACAAACTTACTTCAAATTTAATAATGGCAATTTATGACTTCAATTAAATAGATAATCTATTTAATCTCACTGATAACTAGTACTTGTTTATGCATTGGCTCATATTTCTCTAGTTCAGAATTTAGTTGCTGAGGTCTTGTTGAAACACACATTTGTTTACATATTTTCAGCTGGTGAATGTTCAACTTGATTGCAAAGTTTGTTTTGTTTATAACTAATACTCATGAATATTTCTATATATAATGTGTGTGGCAATTTTTGGAGTTTCTATTGAATACATCTCTCTCGAGGTAGAATTACTGGGTCAAAGTAAAGAATTCGGTAGTTCACATTTTAGTTGTGGTTATTGGTTGTAGGACATCAACTCAGGGCTTGAGTACTGCCACAGAGCTCTTTTGTTCAAGGATAGTCCCCTTACTCTTTGAGCCACAGCTCCACCCCTGGTTTTCTGGTGGTGAGTTGGAGGTAAGAGTCCTGTGAATGTTGCTGCCTGGGCTGTCATTGAAGCGTGATCCTCAGATTTCAGCCTCTTGAACAACTAGGATTGTAGATGTGAGTCACCACTGCCTCGCTTTGTAGTTCACATTTTGAGGAACTAGGCAAGTATCACCTATAAGATCCCTATGTTTCTGCAGTCCTATATTTAGTGTATATGGGCTTGAGATCCACAAATATACACCAAACTTTTTCTGTAGTTTTGATTATAGCAATTCTAGGAGATATGAAATAATTTTCTCCATTTGTCAATAATATGTATGCATGGTACTAACACCTCAATCCTCTTTTTTCTTATAAATTGCTTGATATGGCTTCATCTGAAAAGTTATAGTCTAATTTCCCTCTACAGATTTATGGTTACTCTTCCTCAAGAGAAAGCTACTCTGTTATCTCTGACAGAAAAACTTGACAATAGTAATATATTTTCGGAGAAACTTATTGAGTAAAACACAGTAATTTGGAAACCCTCTTGTAAAGCTCCAGTGTCCCAAGCTGTCTTGATTTCCCCAAATATATTGTTCCATTTCTCCTGTCTATGCTCTGCAACTAGTCCCTACTATCAGAGTGAATTAATTTCCCAACACCTTTAGCACAGAGCAAATACAAATGACAAGTTCATCAAGCACAGAGCATGCCAAAATAAAGTTACAAAAGAGATTTAAATATTCCACTCAAATCCCCAGCTACTGAGCTCCCCAAGTTATGTCTACTCAAGGAATTTTGCAATAAAATTTGGAGAGGGAGGAATTTTGAGGAGAGGAACTAGGAATAGAGAGAAGGGAGACAGGAGAGAAGAAATATTTGAAAAACAAAGTACTGAGAAGGAGTGTATGACCCAGGATGGGAGAAAAGCATCTTTTTTGGGGGGGGGGTCAGTCGTGAGGCTTGAATTCTGGGCCTGTGCACTGTCCCTGAGCTCTTCAGCTCAAGGTTACCACCCTATCACTTGAGCCACAGTGCCACCACTCTGGTTTTCAGGTGGTTAATTGGAGGTAAGAGCGCCATGAATGCTGCTGCCTGAGCTGTCTTTAAACTGAGATCCTCAGATCTCAGCCTCCTGAGTAGCTAGGATTACAGGTGTGAGCCATCATAAGTGGCTGAAAAAACCACGCTTGGCTGAAAAAAAATGTTCTTTATGAGATCAGATTATTACTTTTTGTTTAGCTGTACAGCTTTTAATTTGTTTTCTTTTCCATATATTTTTATTGTAATTAATAGAAGGGTTACATTATATTCACATAATAATAGAAGATGCATTACTTCACATACATTGATATCTTTTCTCATGTCATGGTCCCTATTTCTCTCCCCTCGTTGTGCTAGTGGATTTAGTTTGTCCTTGTTTCTGGCTGATTGGGTAAATGCCAAGTACTGGAATTCCTGAATCATAGAGGATCTCTGTGTTTAGTCTTTTGAGGAACTGCCATACTGCTTTCCATAGTGGTTGAATGAGTTTGCACTCCCACCAACAGTACATTAGTGATCGCTCCTGGCCAAATCCCCTCCAGCATCTGTTGTTATTAGATTTCTTGATCCTGGCCATTCTAACTGGAGTGAGGTGGAATCTTAGAGATGTTTTAATTTGCATTTCTTTTATGACCAGAGATGTTGAGCATTTCTTCATGTGTCTATAGGCCATTTTTGTTTCTTCTTCAGAGAAGACTCTCTTTAAGTCTTTGGCCCATCTTTTAATGGAATGGTTGTTACTTTGGAGATTAGTTTTGGAGTGATTCAATTTTTTGAGCTGTTGATATATTTTAGATATGAGGCCTTTGTCCGTTGTATGGTTAGTGAAAATCTTCTCCTACTCTGTAGGCTTTCTAGTTAATTTGCTAGCTACGTCCTTTGCCATACAGAAGCTCTGCAGTTTAATGCAGACTTTCTCTGATTTGTTGGGTTTCTTGGTCATTATTAAGAAAGTTTTGACCTGTTCCAAGGAGACCTAGTGTATCTCCTGCTCTTTCTTGTAAAGTTTTCAGTGTATCTGCTTTAACCTCGAGGTCTTTTATCCATTTGGAGTTAATCCTGGTGCAAAGTGACAAAGAAGGATCCAACTTTAGTTTTCTGCACGTGCTTAACCAGTTCTGCCAGCACCACAAGTCAGATTATTTTTATTTTTATGACGAGACAGGAAAAGAAATACCCATCCCCAAACAGATACTGTGTCCTTTCAGTCTTCATTTTTCCCCTTTTAAAGAACACATACAAAACATTTTTAAAAAACACTTACCTGAATGCCATCATAAGCATCATAATCTATAATTTAAAAAATACAATGAAAGCCTGCCATTACTTGTATTCATTAATAATGAGTTTTTGAGCCACAATGAAAAATAAGAGTAATACCTATATATCTGGCAGGCAAATATTGTTAGGCATTTAATGATAAAGAAATAAACAGCAGTGGGATACAATAAAAAAATCATTTATATTACAAATAATAGATTCTATTGAAATATTTATAAGATTATTTTTATTTCTGTTTCTATTTCTTAGGGCAAATTTCAAGGTTGTGAGCAATAACAGAAATGTCTGAATGGGAGACAGGGGGAATGAACCTGGTTGAAAGCAGCTGATCCTGAAGCAAGATTTGGGAATACCAGGAATCTGTGTGCAAAAAGCCATTTGCCTTTTTAGCTTACTTAATTTAATTTCATTTATAGAAGGCAACAAAGATGGTCAAGATCCTTGTCAACCTACTTTCATAAGATATATTTTATCTTCACTATAAATTTAAAGGCACTAGCTGTCCTAACCAACCTATTTTATCCAATATACATTTTAAGCACTTTCTTTAGGAGATGTGACAATACTTCTGTTTTAAAACTCATTGTTTACTAACTTGGCCTATAGTTTTACCTTACTATTGCAGAGGAGTTGGGGCTGTGATTTATTTTTCTTTTCCCAGGTTCAGATCTCAGTTTGAAACAATATATACCATGCACTTTGGATAGGCTAATTAGTTTTAAAATCTGTAAAAATAAAGGGGAAAAAAAGAAAGATTCTGGTATTTTTTAAAAATAAAGTTAAACTTTTAAAACTTATGTTTGGCTTTTATTTTTTTATGTTAACAAGGAGTTTTTAAATTTAATTTTATGGTGATGGTGATGTACAGAAGGGTATATATATATATATATAAGTTAATAAGTGCATTTCTTTTCGAACAGTGTTACTCTCTCCCTTGTTTTCTTCCACTTTTCCTCCCCCCTCCACTCAAGTGCATTTCCAACACTGTGTCTGATGAATATCATCGTTGCATTGGTTCACTGTTTGTCCCACCATTTCTGTGGCTCCCCTTCCCTTTCAAATTAGATAATCTTACATGTAAGACAAAGATACAGAAAACAGAAATAGTCAGCACAGGGAATAAAACAGAGGAGAAAGAAAAAAAAGGAATTATTAAATCACTAACTACAAATAGTACATTAGAAAAAAAGTAGGAAAGGAAAAAAGAAAAAAAATAAAGAAGTAAAGGAAAAAACAACCAGAAAAATTCCTCTGGCTTTTTTATATAATAGTAAAAATTAAAAGTATATAAAGCAGTTTAAAATCATATGTTCATTTCTACTCTTGAATAGAAATCAGGAAACATTCTTCACACCCAATTGAGGTTAAATTCTAAGAATGAGAATTTTGGTTATAATAATTATCAGGGCTTTCTTGGATGCAGCATTATAAATATATATTTCTCCTAAGTTGGTCACCATTGGCTCATGTCTTTAGTCTTAACTGTTGGGTATCGTGGTTAAAAGCTAGTCCAGGCAGGAAAGTCCATGAGGGTCTTATCTCCAATAAACTACCAAAAAGTTGGAAGTAGAGCTGTGGCTGAGATGGTAAAGTGGGGTTATGGCTGTATAACTGGTCAAATTTTGTGAACTTTTGATCTTCATTTCACAGATTCTCTTCGTTCTTTTTCTTCTTACCTTCTGGGATCCCTACAATGTGCAACAAGTCTGTTAGATGGCTGTCTCACAATTCTACTAGGATTTTTTCATTCTTCCTTAATCCTTCCCCCCTCATTCTTCAATAGGTTACTGTAATTTCCCTGGAATCAATATGAGCTCTTTTTTATTCCTGTCAGCTTAAGAATGTCAACAGGTTGTGGATTTTTGTTAGGAAAGGTTTTTTTAAATTAATTACAGTTCTTGTTCTTTTAATCTCTAGAATTTATCTTTGTGCTTTCTATAGTATTTCATAGTGTTTCTTCATTCATCATTTTGTTTTCTTTTCTTTCATCTTGCTTTAGGTCTTTCCACATCTTTAAGTCAGTATTTGATATTCTTTGTCTAGCAAATAGACTTCCCATTAGGTTCTTCCTTCCTCATCTCCCTCCCCAAGCCCAAAATTATGCAGTTGATTTCTAACATAGTGAATATCATTGCTGGCACATTTGACTCCATGAGGATCTTTCAGGGACAGTTTCCAGTTTGTTTTTCTTCCCTGTCTTGGGGTGGGATAATTGAATATAATAAGATAGTAACTTTCAGAATAAAATTTTTTCTTTAACAAAGTTATCTCTTTTCTTTGTTACATTTTGCTTTTGGCTCTTAGCTATCTTTTTACTGAGGATCAACTTGAAATATAAACTTAAAATCTTGATAGGTCTTTCTTAAATGTTTCTTCCACAAGCACAGTTACTATCCAACCCTACAGACATACATAGTTGAATATAGATGTTTTAGATATTCATATCTGAATCTTAAACCAAGAAAAGAAGACAAATAAGAAAATTAAATAAAAGTTCTAGTCCCTTTTTGTGGTGATGGTGCTGTAGTTTGACTCCTATACTCGTATTTATTAGACATGTACAAAAACGATGGGTCTTCAAAACCATGTGCTGAAGTTCAGCTGAATTGAGGCTTGCTAGATGAAAGGTGTATAACTCAGTAAATGTACTTTCATGATCAGTAGAAATTATCAGTGTTCACAACACAGAACCCACTTTGCAGAGGTGTTCAGTTCCTCTTTGATTTCTAGAAGCCACTTTAGATATAGACTCAACAGTCTGCTACATGTACATAGATTTAAGTAGATGCTATTAGCTAAGAGCTGAAACTTTCCTATAGGCATCACAGTTTGCTGCCCAAATCTCTCTTAGGATTGATAAACTTTCAAAAGATTCCAGAGTTTCAACATGGTCCTAGCAGACAGATTATACCAGCATGATTATTGTCTGGTTGGAATATAGTTTCCTCCTACTTTTTACTCAGTTATCCACAAGAATCCTCCCTTCTCTCCAAGCTTTGGCTTTCTTTCCCCTGTTACTCAATACTAATCATTACTATGAGGAGATGTGTACAAGCTGACATTCTCTTATATCCTTAATAGGACATGAGAGACCAGCATCGGAGGCAGATTGATAAAAAGTGGCTTTCTCCTATTCTGAAGAAAATGTTCATTTGGCTCATTTCAATCTGACAGGTGGTTCCTAAGGAAAAGTAAAATATTTATATATGCATGTATTATAAAAGAAGCTTGTAATATTCTTATTAGTTCAGGGAAAAAATTCGATTCCTCATTCTTGGAAAACTATATTGTATTGCATTTTCTCATATATCCTGTGAAGGCTTAACTGCATAGGCAGTTTCAGGCAGGAAAGAGTTCAAATTTGGAGCCATCCATTTACCAGTTTGGCAATTTATTAGTCCTAAGTTGGAGATAATGAAAATTACCTCAAGATTACTTCCTAGGCCTTTAGTTTGCAGACAAATTATATTAGGTGAGAAATATATATGCAATTTTGGCTTTAGCTTAGCTTTACAGTTATCAGTGTATTTTCTACCCTGAAGTATTTGTACTCTCAGGCAGGTGCACATGCATGTGTACACACACACACACACACACACACACACACACACACACACACACTGATAATGTGATGTGTGTGGGTACACTGTTCACTGCTTTTAAAATACGTCTCAGACCTCCACTTTAATTGACATCCGTGTCAAGGGTGACAAGGGCCTTGTCTCGACATAGTTCAATTCCTGGTGACTTTACCTTGTCTGGCCTTTGTCTGATTTTTAAAAATCAATAGCTGTTATGTTTATAGTCCGTGGTAACATGACACATTTTCTAAGCAGCGAGCTGTTTGATCATTCCACTCACAAAAAGCAAAGTTCGGTTCTGTTGCTTGTCAGTAATATTACCGTTGAAATATTTGTTCCTTCCAAAACCTATGTTTAGTTCTGTTTACCACTGCAACAATGTTAAGATAGGAATTTTGAGAGGTTTAGGTTAGTAGGACTTTCCCTGCATGGATAGCTTGAATGTTGTTACTAAATAACAAGTTTGGACATTTTTCACCATTCTTGGCCATTCTATCTTCTTTGACTTGGAAAAAAAAGTAGCAGGCAAAGATCCAAGAAGAAAGTTGACCACCTAGACATGAAACTGGCTGGAAAATTAATCTATGTCTTCCCATATTCCAGAGCTCTGTGCTAGTAGGTTTGTTTTCACTGTGCCTTATTTGGTTTCATATACGTTCTGTTTTAACAGCACAAAACAGACTAAGACAAGTAATTTCTGCTGTGATGGGTACAGACAAGATTTGGATATTGTATTTCGAAGATGCCTGAGTAACTTTCTGGTTTACACCTAGAGTTGTGAAGGCCAGGATTAAACTGTTGTGTGGTTTACAGTGCACAGTTCTTAGTCCTCTGCAATGAATAGTTATCTTGTCCATGATGTGGAAGTTGAATTTGAAAAGCTATACCTCCATAACCACATAAGTTGCATTTTTGAATTTCAGCAGTCCTCAATGGTGTGGGAAAGTCATGTATGCAATATCCCTAGCACAATATTTTAATATGGGAAACCCTGAATACATTGCATCTGTTACTACTGTTGGCCTATTATAACTGTTATCATCATTACCATGGCTGTTGTCATCATCAACATTAACCTCCTCCCCCTCCTCCTCCTCCTCCTCTTCATTATCATAGTCATATCTCATCTCAATGTGGTTTATAGTTATGCCTAACTAGGTCATATGTTAACCCATATATGACACCACAAGGAAGGCAACTTGAAGACTACAAGGAAATTATGTGGTGAAGGAAAAATGGCATGAAATCAACTTGGCCCACCTTCATGCCATTCCCAACTGATTTTCATGGAAATGAATGAGTCAATGTTGACATTGGTAGCAAATGTCAGTCTCTGAATGTATCCGTTGTTGACTATTATTTAATATTGCATGATTTTTTTCCTCTCAGGAGTATTTCTACTTGTTTTTTTTTCTTTCACTTATTCTCAAAACAGTCAAGGTTTCTCTGTTTTATACACATGTTTACAATATTATTTTGACCATTGAAACAGGAAGAACTTTTACTGGTCCAAACTAAGAAAATCTCAGAACTTGTTAGCTTTGTGGCAGACTTTACTGCTTTTAAAAGTCTAACTTATTGTGTGCATACAATGACCATGTCTTTGATTTATCCACTCATGAACATTTGTGTTACTTCTACATGTTGGCTATTGTGAAAGACTGTGCAATTAACAAGGACATCTAAGCATCTCTTTCACATTCTTTGAATTTTCAATATTAGTCTATAAGTGGGATTGGTAGTCTATTTTTAAGGATTGAAATCATTTCTATATTTTTTCCACAGTTGCTTTTGCTGTTTTATATCCTTATCAGCCAACAATGTACACAATATCTCGTGATTCCTTAATAACATTATTTTTTAAAATTGTGACCCTCTTAATACAAATAAACCAATAACATGCTGTATTGATTTGTATTTCCCCAGCAATTAGTAATGTGTATATATTTATATACTATTTTGACCATTTTGTATCTTAATTAGAAAAAACACTGCTTGTTTGTCTTTTAACATACATATTTTGTGGTTAAAGTATAAGATATATTCATATTTTCAGTATATTAACCATTTTCCTGTATATGACCAATAATTTATCATTCATTCTGTAGTTTAACTTTTACTCTGTTGACTAGTTTTTGTTTGCTTCATTTATGTTTTTGCATGGGTGTGCATTTGCTTTTGATATTATATAATATATAATCATTATCAAATCAAATTGGTCAAGACTTTATCTTGTGTTTTCTCTTGAAGGCAAAAGTCTTAGGTGTTGCTTTAGCTCTTTAATTCATCCTGAGTTATTTTTCTGTATTTGGATTCTAATCAAGGTTTCACTTCATTCTTTTACAAATGAATACTATTTTTCAAAATGTAAGATATTGGAGAAATGTTCTTTCCATATTACATTTCCTTAGTTCTTTTATTTTTTAAGCAAATGAAGATGTTGACAGGAGGAATATATATGGATGAATATAACTCCTCTCTTTTAGGTGAACTTTTAAACTGTTAACTGCTGCATCTAAGAGGTGGTAATTGTATATAGAGACTCCCTTCTTCAATACTTGTTGTTAAACACATTATCTGAAATATGATGTAAAAATTAATGTTAATAATTTTTTAAATAAAAAAACTGCTACATATGAGTTCAATATGGTAGGATTGTCAACTTTGAATACTTTTTTCCATTGCTTTATACTTTTTATATGAAATTCTTCAGGATAATTGCTTTTACCCTATACTACAGACAAGATAATTAGATTAAATTTATTTACCATGAATAGTTACTGTAAATAGCTCTGAAATTGGAATTTTATACACTCCTTATGAGATCAGTTAATTTACTTTAAATGGCATGAATTAAGCATACTCCATTTTTGGTGTGTTTATAATGAAGGGGGAGAGACAGAAAGCAATTATTTAATTCTGCATCCTCTAAACTTTTACTTTATATGTAGCAGTATATGAGAGAAGATTAAAGTGAAGTAATAATATTCATCTTGAAGTATGGATGGTTTAGGAGTAGTGATACATATGTTTAATTGTAACATGGTTTATAAACCAAGCTTAAAGTGCTGCATATAGTCAAGGCTGAATTCAGAACCTTCAGCGGAGGTTTTGTTTCTAGACAAGACCCCTAGCAAAGGCTTCCTGCAGGATGGGGTTTAGCTGGTAATTGAAAGAGTATTGACAGTGATTTCATCATGTACTATTCTAAGTGCTTGAATAATTACTAAACAATATTTTTGGCAAATTGTTAAAACTTCCTAATTACATGATGGTGAGATCTGAGGATCGTGATTTAAAGGCAGCCTAGAGAGGAATGTCCTTCAGACTCTCCCAACAGTCAACAGAAAGTGACAAGTGGGACTGTGACTCATGTAGCAGAGAACAAGACTTCAGCAAAGAGTCTTAGGAGAGATGTCCAGGCTGATGTCAAGAAGAGCCAGAAGGTGATACAAATATATATATATATATATATATGTGTGTGTGTGTGTGTGTGTGTGTGTGTGTGTGTGTGTGTGCGTGTGTGTTTACATATAGCAATAGATACAGATGATATAGATATACAGATATATATTTTATATTTAAGTACAAATATGTCTAGATATATAGACACATTTTTTATTGTGTTGTATAGAGGGGTTACAGTTATATTCACCAGATACAAGGTGCATTATATCTCATAAATTGATACCCCTTCTCATGTTTACAAAAACATGTCCCTTCCCCCACCCCTCCCCTCATTTTTCCCCTATTTCAAATAAACATATATATATATACATATATAATATACCATGTAACAAGTCAGATACTGTAACAATATGAGATTAACCAAAGGGCAATACAAGAGAAGAGAAAAATTAGTACATTAAGAACAACAGTCACTCATAATTAAGCTCTTGTTTCCCTGTCTTCGAGGTCCATTAATTTGGCCTCATCCTAAATGGCAATATGTGTCTGGGGTTTGAGCTATGGCAATCCTCTGCTAGGAGAGTCCTAGATTTGTACCAAGTATTACAAATGAGGGAAACCATTGAGTCTATGATCCTTTGGGTCTGGCTTACTTCACTTAATAGGATTTTTCCAAGTCTTTTCATTTACTTACAAATGAGGTGATGTCATTTTTTCTGATGGCAGCATAGAATTCCATTGTGTATAAATACCACATCTTGTTGATCCACTCATCAACTGAGGGGCATCTGGGTTGATTCCATATCTTTGCTATGGTAAATAGTGCTGCAATGAATATCGTTGTGCTAATGGATTTAGTATGTCCTTGTTTCTGGACCATTGGGTAATGCCAAGTAGCGGAATTGCTGGGTCATAGGGGAGTTCTATGTTTAGTTCTTTTGAGGAACTGCCATACTGCTTTCCATAGTAGATGAACAAGTTTACACTCCCACCAACAGTGTAGTAGTGATCCCTCCTGACCACATCCCCACCAGCATCTGTAGTTATAGAATTTCTTGATCATGGCCATTCTACCTGAAGTGAGATGGAATCTCAGAGTTAATTTGCATTTCTTTTTTTTTTCCAGAGATGTTGAGCATTTCTTCATGTGTCTATAGGCCATTTTTGTTTCTTCTTCAGAGAAGACTCTCTTTAAGTCTTTGGCCCATCTTTTAATGGGATGGTTGTTTTTTTGATGATTTGTTTTGTAGAGATTCATTTTTTAATATATTTTAGATATGAGGCCTTTGTCTGTTATATGGTTAGTAAAGATCTTTTCCCACTCTGTGGGCTTTCTATTTAACTTGCTAACTATTCTATTTAACTTGCTAATTATGTCCTATGCCATACATAAGCTCTGCAATTTAATGCAGTCCCATTTGTTCAAACTTTCTTTAATTTGTGTGTTTTGGGTCTTTATTAAGAAAGTTTTGACCTGTGTCAAGAAAGCCTAGTGTATATCCTATTCCTTCTTGTAAAGTTTTTAGTGTAGACCCACATATTATAAAACATGTATATGTCTATGCAATGACATGTTGCTATGATTATAAGTACACAAATATTCATATACATATATGAAAAAATAAAATATTCACTATTTTCCCAGAGATTATATGTAATATCTCAGTGTAGTTTTCTTAAAAGTATGAAGGGACATATAATATAATTTTAATGAATTCATTTACATGAATTTAGGCTATTTAAATTCTCACAACAAAACCATGGTAGCAGAAATTTTACATGTTTGTACATTCATAAAAATATTTCCTTCTTTCCATCTAAATTATAACCAGTTTAATAGAAAAGATTAATCTTGGACTAATTATATAAAATCCTGAAAAACATTACCATAGTTAAATTAATAGAATAAACTTAAAGACAAAACAATATTAATGAGACAGGGAGTTTTTATGCTCATGTGAATTTGAGACTATTGGGAAAAGCAACCATATGTTAGGGGTTGGTAAAATTATATTATGGAGGCAATCAATATAAATGTGTTTCTTAGCAAGCAATTAATTAATAAATAGTGCTGACTTTATTTTAAATACTCAAATACAAGGAAAATAGTGGGATTGATTGTGGGAGGCAGATGGATCTTTTAATTTATTTCTCAATTACAGCTGACACATTAGTTACAGAAATTTTCATGTCATCTATTTTTATGGCCCATTTTATAGCTGTGTTTATTATGGTAATAAATAAATATATTATATCCTCTTATTAGAGCAGCAATGAAAATTTCTTGTAGAAAAACTCTCACATTTTAATATGATGCAAATAACCCAGTTCAACATGAAGGAGAATTGTTCCCCAACTCAAGAATATTTCCTCAATGCATGTGGAAAAATCATTAGACTGTGGTCATAAGAAATGGGTGAAATTTTTCCTTTGCAAAAGATTATAAGAACATGAAATTTATATCTCCCATAGACCTCACCATAACAGATACATTTTTAATTCTTCCTAGGCATTTCCCAGCAACAAATTAGTAATGACAATTGCCATCTTGCATACAGAAATACAATGTCATGATCTCCATTTGAGACCTTTGGCATTGGTACTGAACAAGCTGAGGAGAAATAACCATAGGTTGATATTTTTAAATCTTTATTCATGCTTTTATTTGTTTATTTGAGGTAAAAAGGGGTAGGGGGGAAAACGAGATGATTGGGAGTGGGTGAGGAGAGAGAAATCGGGACAAAAACATGAGAATATGTGAGATGTAATGCACCTATTACTTGGCAAATGTAACTGTAACCCCTCTATACTTTACCCTGACAATAAAAAATAAAATAAATTTAACAAAATCATAGAGTGCAGATATGTAAGTAAACAGATGGACTGGCCAATTATCTCACAGATGTTTTGTTAAAGTAGTGTCAAATAGATATTTGTGCGAATCAATCAAAATGTGTATGTTTTTTGAGATCTATATTTCCCATTACTGTGTTAGGGACCCATTTGACTTCTTAAATATCCTATGTGAATACTGAAGTACAGAAATGGAAGTGCATACAACTGGACCTTCTATACATTTATGAATTTCCTTGTCTATTGAAACTTGGATTCACTCTCTGCATGGGTGTTTCACTGTCTACGATTTTTGTCTTTAAAATGTCCTAGGTAAATTAAATTATAGCAACCATTAAAGATATGAATTGAAGCTTGGTATTGTAAGCTTGCCTTATTTATTGCTCATTTTATTTCATGCCTTTTCATTCACACACTGTCAAAGAAAAATCAATTAAAAATTTTGAGAGTGACCTTTTTAAATTCCTGCATGCAAAAATTCTCTCACAGGACACCCTGCTCCCAGGAAGTCCTACATTATCATCAGATGTATTTTAAAAAGTGTATGATCTGTAGCATGTTTATTTGCCTTTACTTTTGTAACACTATGCTTCTTCATATGCCAAAAAAAGCAAGGTAAAAGTTAGTATAATTCCCTCAAGCACCAAAGGATAACATAGGGTATTTAATTTAAGTAGTAAAGTGAAAATTATAAATTTCTTCAGAGACAGAATATCTTTAGAATTATGGGGAGAAATGATTCAAGCATCCCCAGTATTCAAGATAGAGGGCATAAAACAAGATCTAGCATTTGGCGAGCATTATTAATATGAATAGTAGTATTTTCATGACATTTATATTACTCTTCTATGTGGTTTCAATTTATGGATGCTAATATCTACTGCATTTATTGCATTGGTAAATTTGAGTAATATTAGCATAGAGAAGGCTGTGCTTGCTGGCATTTAGTTTCTCCTTGCCAGCGGTCTCCTTGGAACCATATATACTCATAAACATGGGGATCTAGTGTACTATGTTCTAAAGAGGTCTACGCAATTCCCAGCATCACTTACAAACTGAATGTTTACACTCCACTGGAAATCAGTGACTGCAAGTATTGCAGATTCACATTGTCCTGCAGTACCTGAATCCTCACAAATAAATAAGTGGCTCAGTCAATATAATTGAGTCTTACCTATTATTTTCATTATGTATCTCCCCCTCCATGTTGACAATTATAATATCTTCAACTCAAAATGAATTCTTGTCTTAGCTTTTAGAAAACTAAGTAACTCAATTCTTCAGACATATTTTGCAGTGTCTCATATTATTCTCATGTTTTGAAAATCACTGCATTTTCTGTGCATATATAGATCACAATTCGTTCTTAGTAGTCATACAAAATCAAAGAGCTGTGACATAAAAACAAAATTCTTCAGTCTTCACAGTCACATTGCCATTTATGTTTGAAAAATATCCTTTGCGGTAGGATTTTATAATTATTTTATTTAAAGAAATGAAGGGAGTGAAGGATAAGATTACAAAACTAATGATAATTCGGAGGTGTGGTGTCTAAATCTTCCCATTCTTCTTTTGAAAACTTTAAAGTTTTGTATCTATGTCTATGCTAAGGCCAAAGATTGGCTCATGCCATGCCTAGTTACTGTTTGTGGATACGTTAAAGAACATAAATGTTCCTCATATCCAATAGTTAATTAACAAACTCTGCTCTCTGGTGTTATAAAGATGAAACAAACTTTTTTCTGCCATCAGAATATCTGCAGTGTGCTCAAATCACGCAATAAACAAACTCCAATATTAGCATATAAGGGTATTTAATGAGTATATAAAGATGCTGGGTGGATTACAGATGAGGACACTGCCTATTTCAACCACTCTAGAAGAATTAGCTAGAGCTTTAACCAGTAGCTTTATAATTTGCTAAGATTTGAAGGATTAGTAGTAGCTTGCCAGAGAATAAAGCTAGCTCATCACTTGTTGCCAAGTGAACTGCATGCACAAAAGAAATAAGAGTTGGAAAATTTCCTATCTGTTATGACAACAAGGAGAGCATTATCAGTGTAGCCTAAGCTTAGTGGCCCAATAGAGAAGTACTTTATAAGAGAAGAATAAAAAGTCAGATAAAAGCCAGAGGGAAGAAATCATGGTTCTAGTCTAGACATTAATTCCATATAATCCTGTAAACATCTGTGCTTTTCATCAAAGTAGTGATAAAACTTATTCCCAAGGGTGGAGATTGGTTGTTGGAAGAAGTCCCAATAGACTATACTCTAACACTAATCTGCTTTAGGCCTTACTAATAACAATGCTTTAAAGAAACAGAACAATGTGCACATCTTTGTATGATACTTAAAAAATAAAACAAGCTCATTTTAAATAGTTTGGTAATTTGGATTACTACAGAATTTTTATTTCTATTTTCTTTTTCTTTTTCTTTTTTGTGGGTTGTGGGCATGGACTCTGGGCCTGGGCACTATCAGTGAGCTCTTCAGCTCAAGGCTATGGCCCTATCCCTGAAGCCACAGTGACACTTTCGGTTTTCTAGTGGTTAATTGGAGAAAAGAGTCTCATGGACTTTAGTGACCAGGCTGGCTTTGATCTGTGATTCTCAGATCTCAGCCTCCTGAGTAGCTAGGATTACAGGTATGAGCCACAGTGCACAGCTTCAGAACTTATAATTCTCAGCCACTGAGATATTTCCACTAATTTTTAAAATGATCCTTCAACAAGTGAGATTTAGATTCTGAAATTATTCAGTTCTCTTCAATTCAATATCTCTTCCCCAATGAATTATACATCAATTGTGGGTTTAAATACATCAGAGAAATTAGATTTTATCATGGTAGATAGTATATATAGTTATTAGTTATCATGTAATCAGTGCTTTAGTTGCTAGTAATTTGTTTTCTCTTTTTTAAATTGTAATCCAGGCAATAACTTCAAAAAGTGGTTATTAAATACTTACTCTGATTAACAAAATTTTTCCAAATAGTTAATACTAAGGATGAGTTATAACAATGCTTTCCAATTAAGGGAGAAACAAAAGCTCTGTATTATTGAAATTCTATTATGTGGCCTATATTTAAGGTTAAAAATACCCCAGAATCAATATTACCCCAAATTAATAGGTATGCAGATGTAAAGGAATTAAGCAACTACTCATTATCAGATGTTAGAAGTGACTGAATGAGCAGGGGAGCACAGATCTGTCCTGTTGCACACAGACACTTTCAATTACTGTATTCTTAACACGAAAACACTATAGCTCACACATGTTCACCACACACAGACACACATACATACATTCATTCATATGCACAGTGGGAGAAGACATAATTAGAGATGCTCAAACTAAGATCATAAACACTAGGACCAAAGTGCAGGTATTCTGAAATAATTCTTTTTGTAACAAATGTGTTGTTAAATTTTTGCTAACCATGAGCCTGGGAGTTTGGCCTAGTGGTAAAGTGCTTGTCTAGCCTTCACAAAGACCCAGGTTCGATTCCTTAGTACCACATGCCTAGAGAAAAGTCAGAAGTGGTATTGCTTCTCAAGTGACAGAGCACAAACCTTGAGGAAACCCAAGGACAGTGATCAGGCCCTGAGTTCAAGCCCAGGGCTAGCAGAAAAAGTTTTGCTAGCCAGGTACACTTGTCAGAAGGAAACTAAGTAACTCTTCTAAGGAAATGTAGGCACTATTAAAATTCTATTAACTGTCATTCAGTTACTAGCTATAAGCAATAATGCTAAAGCCATCCTCCGTGCCATTTATCTTTTAAAAATAAATACTAAATATATATGAGTAATATAGAAAATACATTCTTCTTCAAGGTGCCATATGAAGACTACAATCTTTTTCATCTTAATTTTTTTTATGATGCCATGCATTAAGAAAGCTTTGCTTTGCTTGGAAAAGAAGATAGCATACATAATTTTAGTATTAAATACTACCCACTCTTTTTCTTAGAGTAGGCACTTAATAATAATTTGATGGGATGGTTCTTTATACTTTTTCATTCCATTAAGAGTATTAACTGAGATTTGTATATCTCATGAACATACAAGATATTTACTTCATCAAGCTTTATTTTAAAATGCAGTTTTTAGGCTGGTTCATTCTGTATGAAAATGTCCTTTTAAAAACCTTTTATTTCACTTATTCAGTAAATATCACTTTTAACAAACAGTGCTGAAATTATCCTAATAGCATGTTCCACTTTAGATTATTTGTGAGCAAAAATAACTGTTAAGATTTTTTAAGAAGACTCATTATCTTACATTTTCTCTTGGAGAAATTTTGTAAGAGCAGAATTATTCTTCCTGCTTCTGTTCTTTTAAAATATTACTTAAAACAATATTGGAGGAAATGATTCTTACAACGCTTTACATTTGAAATGGTTGAGGTATTTATGTCTATAATATTTCAGGCCCCAAATGACCTTGAGTGAAATTTTATGCAGAGGGTTGTTTTCATTACCAATGATACAAAATAAATAAAAACAAAAGGAAGGGTTGATTTAGAGAGATTTAGAATCAATCTTGTTTTTGAGGCAGTGGCTCAGTGCTTTGAAGAAAAATAGATTTATCTTACTTTGGAATAACAGCAAGTACATAATAGAAAATACTGTCGAGCTTGATTCTAAAGTATGATAGCAATGCTTCAAAATAATGGAAAATATTCAGCACAGATTTGTTACATCATTAACCCATTTCCTTTCTAAAAACCTGTTAATACATTTGGAAGAAGAGGCAATGCCATGGCTACCTTCTCCTGTCAGCAGCTGGTTGAAAAATGAAGCTGCCTTTCCTCTGAATCTGATTTATTTGTAGTACAAAGAATATTTACTTGTCATTTGAGTTTATGATGAAGGCACAAAATACATAAAACCTCCAAAATCTAACTTCTTACCTTAACCATTGATCATTCTCGCCTCATCAGGGTTTTTCTTTCCTTTTTTTCCCCCCAAAGAAGTCAACTGAAGTTGCAGAAGCTACAGTCTGTTCCAACTGCATATATCTGAACAGCAAATGCTTTGATCGAGTGAACGAGCCAGGCAAGGCATCACGCAAGCTAGAAACTGGAGATATATTTAAAAGTAACTTGCCCACAGGAGTAAGTAAACTAACCAGAACAAAGCAATGTGCAGGTCAAAAGATAAGTTACAGTTTCAGGCAGTGGATTCTAAGACAGAGATGGAGGAGGAACTTTGGAGCTGGTCCTTGAGAAGTGAAATTCCTCTACCATGACACATTACAAAGAGAAAGAGTCGTGTTTTTCAGTTCCCAAACCAGGGCACCCCTTCAGGTTCTTATTTGATCTAAATAGCTATCCTGTCTTTTGCATGTTTACTTTTTAAAAAATAATTCCTCTTAGAACTTTATTTTGCCATTCTGGACATTCTCCAACTAATCAATATTTACTCTTGTGAGCCTTGGCTTTTCTCTTGGCAGTGCGCTTAAATGCAAGTTTAGATTCCAATTCAAATGATATTAGCATATCACTTTGGTTTCTGAATTTTGTTGGGAAACGAGAATATATTATAAGAAAGAATGATTATCTTTGAAGGATCAATTGGATATTTGAAATGAAAATGTTGAATAGATTCTCATCATATATAAGATCCTACCTATCCACAAGAATAGGATATTTAAATGATAGTGGCCATCAGAGTGAAAAACATGGTAGAAATTATGTTTACCATGATTAGGATTTCACTTCATACTTAATGCAGTGCTTTCTTACTAGTGTGGAAAGAGCCACCTATTCTTAGCTGAAACAGAGTGATAGTTCCTGCAAATTGTCATGCAGACCTCCCCTCCCCTTTGACATGTGTTTGTGATCTCATTATTCTATCAGATGTTCCCACCATTACTAGCTCTAAGGATTAGCCCTTGATAGCACTGAGATGAATGGCAAGATGATTTTCTGTGTCTTGTAACACATGGAGTTGAATGACACTCATAGCCTAGTTCACAACAAAACAAATAGAAAAAGGAATAGAGGAACTTTACTAATATTGGGGAACATGGAAAGATCTTTAATGAAGAAATACTTTGGAACACTTAAAATGAATACATATATGCATGCAAACACACACACATTTTTCAGAGCAAGGGGCCATCTTCTTAGCCTTCAGAACACTTGTTGAGTGTTTACCTTCAAGCGAATAACCTGGCCTTGAGTTGATGCAGTTGATTAATGATCCCTTGGCATATAGCTTTTCCCTATCCTGGTTGTCATTCTTCCAAGCAAACTGGGGAGAACTTTATTATTAAAAGTTTATTTGAATAAACATTCTGACACTCAAAAATGACACTTACTTGTGTGTCTCAACAATCTCTTGGTTATGTGTGACAGCAACCCTATCTGAGTCCTCTGACAGTTGACGTTTGCTCTCAAGATGATTTTTCCTACATTATCCTGGCAATCGGAAAGAAATAAACTCAACTAATTTATCCCAAAGACTCTGTACTTTTCTCCATTTCTTCTATATAATTTTCTTTCACTCTAAGTCCATTCTTTAGGGTCACCATGGCTAGAAAACCCACTTACACAGCCCTTTCGTGAGTTATGGTTGACACAAATGTCTGAATCACTCAAGGAATGGAATTAGCTCTTTGCTCATTAGATTTCTTGATGCCAGCTCTAGCTTCACACTAAAGCTGCAAGGACACAAGTGCCCTGTCATAGTATTTTATGTGGGAAAGGCTAAAGGTGTGCTCATTCTTGGTCCCAACATACTTCTGCACACCTTTTCAAAGTCGGGGAACAAGCCCATAATCTTGCAACTTAATTCTTTGGTCTAGTACACTGTGCACCTTTTCTTCATTCTACTTTCTCTTTCTGTGTTCTCTACTGTATTCTCTTGTTCTAAATTTTAATACCAATAACATGCAATAATACGAATAAGACATTTGACCCTCTGATTTGGTTATTTGATGTGCATTTTGTTTTTCTCTAATATATAGAACACAGATGAAAATCATTATGTCATATTAATACCGCAATAAATACCATGAGAAATGCCATTTGGTGTCACATAATCCCCTATATAAATGTTTAGATAGCTAATAGATGTTCGCATGAACAGTTTCAGTGAAGAAAATCATACCGTTGTGAGCATTCACATTATTATTAATGGACAAGGTCAGAAGTTAAAAGCTGGGCAGGCAGCAATTATAGCGAGGAGTGCCATTAACACTAATTGAATACACTGAGGCATATACATCTTTCTGATTCTTTCTGCCTATGCATTAGCTTTCCAATCACCACCTCTTTGCATATCTCCATAACAACCTCTTTCTTGAATCCTTTTCATCCAGGAAGTAATGTTTCGGGAAACCATGTTCATAGCATGAACTGGACAGCAGAATTATATTCTACCATGTTACCTATCAGACCTGGAATCAAGGAATCTCTTATAATCAGTAGAGATGCAATGTAGTTGGAACAGAGAAAGCAGGAGGTACTGAAAAAGATAACGCTTTAGCATCAGAGTAGTCCAAGATTAATTCCTGACTCTATAGTTTTTACCTGCGAGAGCTTCACAAATACCTATTCTCTGTAAACCCCAGTTTATCACCTTTAATCAAGGAATGGATTACTGATTATGTCACTACTTTTGAGAAGATATGTGTATTTACGGTTGCATTTACATGATAAAAGTATATTTTTATGCATCTGTTCAGGTCAGTAACATGTATCTCTCAATACAGCATCAATCTCAATCAGTCAATCAATCTATTTATCTTTGTCTTCATCATGATCATGATCATGATCATGATCATGATCATGATCATCATCATCATCTGTCCCTTAATCAGTTCATGTGCTTTATTATCCTATATACATATATTGCCTTCAAAAAGCCCTGTATTCAGGAGCATTGCAAAATTATCAGGGAGGAAGGAGAGGTGCGATTTTTCATTGGTGGTTACTTGTTTTGCACTTTGCACCAAGGGAAAAATACCTGCTTTTTTCATATATTTTTATTGTAATCAATAGAAGGGTTACATTATATTCACCAGATAGAAGGTGCATTACTTCACAAACATTGATACCTTTTCTCATGTCTTGGTCCCCATTTCCCTTCCCCCACCCCTCATCTTGTTTTCCCCCTTCCCTATCCTATTTCAAATAACCAAATAAGCATATATATATAATATACATATATAATATATCAGATAACAAGGTAAAATACTGTAAAAAATGAGATAAACAAGGGACAGCAAAAGAGATTAGAGATAATATAGTACATTAAGGACAACAATCACTCCTTATATACCTGTTTAATGGTGTATTATCCTCCCTACCATGTAAGGGGATAAGAAATTTTCTTAAACCCCTATTTTATGCACTCCATTAATTATCCAGTAAACAGCATCTTTATTACAAAATTATGCATTTTATTTCCTTCATCTGCTATTTGTCTATAAAATCTGTGGTTAGATTTGTATATGATGATTACTTTCTTCCCTTCCCTCCTTCCCTCCCTTCTTCCTTCCTTCCTTCCTTCCTTCCTTCCTTCCTTCCTTCCTTCCTTCCTTCCTTCCTTCTTTCCTTCCTTCCTTCCAGCTTTCTTTCTTTCTTTCTTTCTTTCTTTCTTTCTTTCTTTCTTTCTTTCCTTTTTTCTCTTCATTTCACCTGGGATACATAATAAGTCTTGTCTAAAAGGACAAAATTTTTAAAGCTAGAAAAGAAAAGAGAAGAGAAGGGAAGGGAAGGGAAGAGAAAAGAAAAAAATGAATAATAGGAAATTATTTTAAAATACAGACAGTGCTTTTACTTGAACTGACCCTTAAATATTTCATTAATGAATAAATAATTCCTAGTATCTCAGACTCCTCCAGAAAAACATGCTGTAAAGTACTTTTCATTTTTCTTGTACATAGTGAATGGGTTTGGACATTTAAAAAAGCAGTTGAGTATGTTGTTTGTTTCACGTGGCTATTCTAATTAGTTTGTGCTGCAACAAAGAGGGGTGGTCATAACTGTCAGTGTTTATATTAAGCTAAGACATAAAATGAAGCCCCTTCAACAAAATAGGTGTCATAAAAATGTCCATGTACAGAAAACATTGATTTCATTGAGGGAAGTTGAGAGAATGATTAAAAAACGGCTAAGTCAATTTGTTTTCCAATTTGGAGACAATTTAATTTAACTGCATTCTAAAATAGTTACCAAAATGTAATTTACATACAAGAAGATTCCCATAGTTTATATGAATATTTATAAAAATTTCAACAAACTTGTATTATTATATAACTACAGTTGCAATAAAAATAAAGAATGTTTCCCTAGCTATGGAGAATTTACCCTGTCATCTTTCAGTGGATGCGTTCCTTTATTCTTGGTTATAGACATAATCCTTACTGTCTAAAACTACAGTTTCATCTTTTCTAGAACATAGAGTGGAATCTTACAATATGTATGGTCTTGCATCCAGGTCTTTTCCCATCACATAATGCTTTTGAAATTCATTGATGTTATTTAATGTAATGGTAATTGATTTCTTTGAATCATATTTGGATTTGATTGAACTAAGCCAGAGGACATTTGATTTGTTTCCTGTTTCCAGCCACGCTAAATAAACTATTCTTGCCAACCACCTACAAGCCTCTGCATGAATGTAGTTTGTGATTGTTGTTCTTTCTTTTTCTAGAAGCAGAACTGAATATGTAATCAACTTTGTATTTAACATTGGAAGAACTCACAGGTTGCTTTCCAAATTATTTATACTGTCTAGATTTCCAATTACCAACATATTACTCTATCTTCTCAATAGCACTGGTAGTTTCAGTGTTGGGAATTTTAGTTTTTTCTAATGATAGAGCATTATAATGATATTATAATTTTGTTATGATTTTATTCAAAATAAAATCAGATGATTCTATTTTTACACATAATAAAGGGCACTTTTACTTACACTTATATTTCATGTTTTTGTTGTTTTTTTTTTGCCAGTCCCAGGGCTTAAACTCAGGGCCTGAGCACTGGCCTTAGACTTTCTCAAGGCTAGAGCTCTGCCATTTGAGCCATACACCATTTCTGGCTTTTTTTTTCCCCCTACGTATGCTGTACCAAGGAACCTAACCTGGGTCTTCGTGCATGCTAGGCAAGCACTCTGTCACTAGGCCAAAGTCCTGGCTCCATATTTCATGTTTTTTGATTAAACATCTACTGAAATATTTTGTACATTTATCTTGTAATTGATAATGAATCTCAATATAAAAAATTAAATTTGTTAAACTTGTACTAAAAGACAAAAGAAAAATGTTTGTGACTTGAATTAAGCTTTGATTTCTTAGGTATGACAAAAGAAATATGAATCATAAAAATTTAAATACGAATATATTAATATTTTAAGATTTGAAGTACTTGCTTTTCTCAAAGATGCCTTTACTAAAAGAATGCTTTTAAGGAAATGAAAAGGTGAATCACAAGCTAGTAAAAAGTACATTGCAAAAATTTATGTGATAAGTACTTATCTCTATGAAACAGAATTTTCATAACTCATTAGTAAGATGCATGATTTGATGAAAATTCATGAGTCACTGTTAAATATAACTTTAAAATATTTTTCCTAAATAGCCAAGAAAGTTGAGGTGAATATTCGCCTTTTTAAAAACATATATTGTTGGTATATTGCTTATAAATATTTAGTTGTTTATCTGAAAGACTCTTACTTCCAGTTATCCACCAGAAAAGCAAAAGGCACTGTGGCTGAAATTGGTAGAGTGCTTAGGGACAACACCCAAGCCCCATGACCAACTAGAGAAGACACAAAGGGACATCTGATGCACTTCACATCTGATGATGTGAAGATGACAATGTTCCTCCTTGTAAGTGATCCAAACAACATTTGTCACTAATACTTACAGTCTTTGTAAATCCTTACTTCCATGTTTAAGTATTACTTAAGAGGGACATGAATTGTTTTCTGCTCATGGGAGCTAGAAATGGCATACTAATTGTTCATTTCCAATGCCCTGAGAGCAAATGTTTTTCTTAAAGATCGTTGTGAGGATGAGAGTAACACTTCTCAGGGAACAGGTCTCCTTCTCTCTCTGCAACCCTCTTGGGTGATATGAAATAGTGTTTCCTCTCTGGCTTTTCATCAGAAGGATAGCAGGGAATATACGTATGTGTGAAAATGGACAGGGTAGATAGGGTTGGTTAGACCCAAAGAAGAAAAGGATTAAGAGCCTAAGATTAAAGATAAAGCCTAACACTTGCTATGTACTTGCTAGTGTGCCAAGTACTTTACATATATTAGCATATGTTTAATCACTTTACATATATTAACTTAGTTTGTCCTTGCAGCTGCCCCTGAGTTAAATATCTCACTAAGATCCTTGTTTGACATCCAAAAATGAGGAAGACATAGAGATCTGGTTATCTGCTTCCTGCTACTCAGATGGTAATGGCACAGGCCAGGATTTGAGTGCAGAACTCTCAGCCTCCTGTGTATTCCATGGGTTGGAAGTGATTTGTTACAAACCATAGCTAAAAAAGCAAACAACATAATCCATGCATCCAAGTCATAATCAGTTATCTACAACTGAATTTATGCTATTTCACAAATTCTTTCCATTGAATTACATCATAAATGATGGTCTTCTAATTATAAATGCATTATATGTCACAGTATAGAAAATGGAGATACATGGATGCATGGCAAACTTGGGGTCTAATTTTCCTATTAATCCACAAGAGTTTGAAGTAATATTCCCTCTGTCCCAACCTCCCTCCTTTCCTCCCTCACTCCCTTCCTTCCTCCCTTCCTCTCTTTCTTTCTATCTTTCTCCTCTAGCTTCCTCTCTTAAGCGTGTATCACACACATACCACATTATAAACAAAAATTCATCGCAATACATGTTTCTTTTCTTCTATTGAGTTGTTTTCTTGTAAAGTCAGTTGCTTATTGAAGTATGTGCTATTATATTTTCTAATTGCTGAGACAGAATGTCTGAAGTGCAAATTGGAGGAATTGTTTGTTTTTTGGACTCATGGTTTCAGTCCATTATGGCAGAGTTTACAAGATAAGATTAGTTAATATCAAGCCAGAATGGAAGCAGAATGAAGCAGTAACATGAATGGGACAAGGCAAGACAAATTTCCATGAATTTTCCTTCATTGACTAATTTTCTTCAACTGTACCTCACTTTCCATAATTTCACCACTTTCTCACAGTCAATGTAAAATTCACTTCTATCAATAGGTTAAAACACTCATGAAGCTAGATCCCTTATTATTCAGTCACCTCTGGAATGCCCAAACAGACATATCCAAAGTGTACCATACTAATATTGTAGGCATTTTCCAAACCCAACAAAATTGGCAATCAAGAATAACAGACCGGAGGATAGAATGTTTTACACCTGTAATTTTAGCTACTCAGGAAATACAAGTTCAGAATATCTTGGTTCAAGAATAGCCAAAGCCAAGGTAGCAGGGTATAAAATTGACCCTCAAAAATCAACTGCCTTCCTATATGCTAACAGTGAGAGAAACGAGGCAACAATCAGGAAAGCAACTCCTTTTGCAATAGCCTCAAAGAAAATAAAGTACCTAGGAATTAACTAAGAATGTAAAGGACCTTTTTGATGAAAACTTTAAAACCCTGAAAAAGGAAATTAAAGTAGAACTGAGGAAAAGGAAAAACCTCCCATGCTACTAGATTGGAAGAATCAACATAGTGAAAATGGCAATCTTGCCAAAGGCTATCTACAAATTCAATGCAATACCCTTCAATATCGCAATGTCATTTTTTTAAAGTAATAGAAGAAGCAATCCAAAATTTCATATGGAATAATAAAAGACCCCATATAGCAAAAACAATTCTTAGCAGAAAGAACAGCACAGGAGGAATTTCAATACCAAACTTCAGACTCTATTACAGAGCTATAGTGACCCAAACAGCTTGGTACTGGCACAAGAAGAGGCCTGAAGACCAATGGAATAGAACTGTGGACCCAGATATTAACCCACAGACCTAGGTTACCTAATCTTTGATAAGAGAGCCAAAAAAATAGAATGGAAGAAAGACAGCCTCTTCAACAAGTGGTGCTGGCAGAACTGGTTAAGCACCTGCAGAAAACTAAAGTTGGATCCTTCTTTGTCACCCTGCACTAGAATTAACTCCAAATGGATCAAAGACCTTGAGGTAAAAGCTGACACACAGAAAACTTTACAAGAAGAAATAGGAGATATACTAGGCCTCCTTGGCACAGTTCAAAACTTTCTTAATAAGGACCAAGAATCACAACAAATCAGAGAAAGGCTGGATAAGTGGGACTGCATTAAACTGCAGAGCTTTTGCATGGCAAAGGACGTAGCTAGTAAATTAGTTAGGAAGCCTACAGAGTGGGAGAAGATCTTCACCAACCATACAACTGACAAAGGCCTCATATCTAAAATATATCAACAGCTCAAAAAATTGAATTACTCCAAAACTAATCCCCAAAGAAACAAGCATCCCATTAAAAGATGGACCAAACTTAAAGAGAGTCTTCTTTGAAGAAGAAATAAGAATGGCCTGTAGACACATAAAGAAATGCTCAACATCTCTGGTCATAAAAGAAATGCAAATCAAAACAACTCTAAGATTCCACCTCAATCCAGTTAGAATGGCCAGGATCAAGAAATCTAATAACAACAGATGCTGGAGGGGATGTGTCCAGAAGGGATCACTACTACACTGTTGGTGGGAGTGCAAACTCATTCAACCACTATGGAAAGCAGTATGGCAGTGCCTCAAAAGACTAAACATAGACTCCCTTATGACCCAGCAATTCCACTACTTGGCATTTACCCAATCATCCATAAACAAGGGCATACTAAATCACCAGCACAATGATATTCATTGCAGCACTATTTACTACAGCAAAGATATGGAACCAACACAGGTGTCCCTCAGTTGATGAGTGGATCAACAAGATGTGGTATTTATATACAATGGAATTCTATGCTGCTGTCAGAAAGAACGACATCGCCCCATTTGTTAGGAAATGGAAAGAGTTAGAAAAAATCAAATTAAGTGAAGTAAGCCAGACTGAAAGGAACATAGGCTCAATGGTTTCCCTCATTTGTCATACTCAGTAGAAACCTTGAGCTCTCCTAGCAGAGATTTGCAATAGAGCAAAACCTAGATACATAAGGCCATATAGTATGACGCTAAATGAAAGGACCTCTAGGATATAGAAACAAAAGCCATATAATGAATGATTGCTGTCCTTAAGGTGCTATGTTATCTCTCATCTCTTTTGCTGTTCCTTTGTTATCTCATATTGTCACAATATCTCAGTTTGTTATCTGATATATTGGATACATTTGTATTTGTTTACTTGAAATTTGACAGGGAAGGGGGGAAAACCAAGAGGGGGGTGGGGAGGAGGTTAATGGGGACCAAGACATGTGGAAGGGTATCAATGTATGTGAATTAATGCACCTTCTATCTGGCAAATATCAAGTAACCCTTTTATTAAATACAATAAAAATACTAAAAAAAAAGAAGGTCATGGTGCAGGTTCAATTAGGCATGAACACAAGACACTATTATATAACAAGCAAATCAATTAAATAAATAAACGAATAAACAAATGGCTGTAAGTATGGCTCAAGTAGGAGACTAACTGCCTAGCAAGAATGAGACTTAATACAAAGATTACTACAACCAAAAAATAATGTCACAAAATATTTTGTACCCCCTTTTACAAGGAACCCTAAACTTCAAAGTGTATTTGGCCCTATTTTTTCAAATCATTCTTTAATAGAATAAATTAAAGTACAATTTGAACACAATATTCTGTACAATGATGATATTACTGACAAAATTAGGATTGTGTTACATTTTGAATATCCCATCTTTGCCTTCCTCTGCCAATATTTATTTTCATTAGACAAATGTAATGAGGATGTATATATTAAACCGAAATTAGATTGACATTCCCAATGGAAGTGTAAGAATTAGAGATAGCCACTGGGCACAGTGGCTCACACCTGTAATCCTAGCTATTCTGGATGCTGAGATCTGAGGATTGAGGTTCAAAGCCAGCCTGGGCACTGAACACTGTGAGTTTCTTATCTCCAATTAACCACTAGAAAAATGGGATGTGGAGCTGTGACTGAAGAGGTAGGGTGGTAGCCTTGAGTTGAAGAGGTCAGGGGCAGTGTCCAGGCACACACAACCACACACACACACAAAAAAAAAAAAGGAAAAGAAAAAGAAATAGAAAAAAAGAGAATTAGAGACAGATTATATAAGCTCTGGGCATCAATGTTAATTGTAATTATGAAAGAGGAATTTCACTGTATGATAGAATATATAGTAATCTTTGTGGTATAGTTATACACATATACGTTAAAGCTTCTAAAGAACTTTTTTAAATTATCTGTCTTCATCTTAGGTAATATATATGCATACACATACAAAGAGTATATTTTTATTTTGATATTCTTATTTATATTTGTGATGAATAAGGTTTGATAAATAAAAAAATAAGCACTCAGATTTAAGGAACGTTTCCATAGCATCATGCTTATTTAGGGGTGTATGTCACTGTGTTTCAGTCTCAGAGCATCACCATGATGGCACCCATAGTAACTTAATTCTGCTGGGTGCTACCATGTGATAAGTGCGCAGTGCTATAGTAGATTGATCAGAAAACTGGTGTATACTACATCGTGTTTGATATGCATTATTTTGAGATATATTGTATTATCCCATTATATGAAGCTTCCCAGATTTAAAGAGCTGAAGAAAATGGTTGAATATTTAAATAAAAGAAAACAATATAGAAAGCAGTAGAGTTAGCATTCAACCATAGCATGCTTAACTCGAAACTTGGCTTTCTCTTTTTCCTTTACTTCCTTGTTTATAAAAACTCTTAGTGTCAAATTAGAAAACCAAATACATGCATGAGCAGTCGTGAAGTGGAGATAATTATAGGCATTGGAATTCCATTAGGAAGAACAAAGTATTGATTTAAGAGATACGCTCAGCAAGCAGGTGGATATAGTGTATAGTCAGAAAAAATGAAAATGATATTCACTTAATCAGTAAAAGGGAGAAATGAAGATATATTTTGCTCCTGGGAAATGATGCATTCACCATGTGACTAAAAGAAAAGATTTAAAAATGAGAATATCAATAAGACAGTAGAAAACTTTATTCTGGTATCTTCTCTCCAAATCACACATGCAAAATGTATGTTTCTTAACTTTTATGTACTTTATCATACACATAACTTCATCTGATTTCTTGCTATAAATTGGGGATAGCAAAATTAATCTGCTCATAGTGCTATGGGAAGTCCTTGAGGTATTTTATAAATGTCTGCCATGCCTTACACATCAGCAATATTGCTAAGAATGTTGAATCTGAAGGTATCAAGCACTAAATATCTATATCTATCTTAGGTTGTGCTGAGTAGAGTCCAAGTGCATAATCAGACGCAAGTCATAATTCTTTCCCAGTTTTCTTTTTTAAAATTTTATTTGCTTTTCAAGTTCCTTAAAAGTGAATTTTCGTCAACTGAATCTCCTTTCTCTTAGAATCCAATTGAATCTAAAAGGTATAGTATTTTTTTTTTATCAGTCCTGGGCCTTGAGCTCAGGGCCTGAGCACTGTCCTTGGACTTTCTCAAGGCTAAAGCTCTACCACTTAAGACTCAGCACCACTTATGACTTTTTTCTATATATGTGGTACCAAGGAATCGAACCCGGGTCTTCATGCATGCTATGTAATCACTCTACCACCAGGCCAATCTCCCAGCCTCAAGGTTTAGCATTTTCCTAAAGTATTGATATTCACTCTCCTTAATTGGATGTCCTATGTAGGGTTTTGAATGTTACTTTGTCTTTGGTTGCTGCTGAAATACACACAGATACTACTAACCTTCCCTTCTATACTTTACCCCAAGGAACTTAATGATTGCTTTAGTTCCTATTTATATTTGTTCAACTTGCATATAGTTAATCAAACTAACCCTGGTCTTTGAACTCTAGTGAATTTTCTTTGTGTGTCATGTGATGTTAGGGAGCGATGAAGCCAAGCTTGATGGAAACAGTTACAGCATCTAGCTATAAAGCAGTGATGTCATCATGACTAGATTAGTGACATCATCCATCAGTTTTGTCTAAAGTTCCTCAGTTCCAATCTTGACTGTAATCTCTGCCTGTTCAGAACTCCTTCCTTACTCTCAGAATCTCTCTACCTCAAACTCAGAACTCTTCTACAATGTTAGACTGAAATTACTTTTATTTCACATCTTGGCAAGTGTGAGATCATTTCATAATTAAATCAGTACCCAAGCCAAAAGATTATGATGTCTATAAATGGTGTTTCTCACATAGGGAGAGTGACTTGAGTCCTTTAAAGTTACATATCCATTGAAGGATACAGCTAGGACTCAGTAAATATTCATAATTTTCCTTAAAAATAAAAAATTAGAAAGCATTTCTGATTATGAATACATGTTATTATAACTTTTCGTAGTAAAAAGAGAACACCAAGTCTTAGAGACTTTGCCACAGAGATACTCTGAAACATGGTCCCCTATGCTACTCCTCATCAAATTTAGAATTTTTCCTTTTCCTTCTGAAGTATTTTCCTTTATTTAAAATGTATGTTATGCTAATTTATGTTAATATTTTTGGACAGGCATTCTGGTGGATTTTCTGTCCACTGGGACAGAAAATATATTAATTTGGACCACAAATCTTTTTGATTACTTGATTTCATTGTGATTAATGCACAGCATATTTTAACAAGGCCAAATTTGTTTAAGTTGTTTAAGTTGAACGTTACTCTTGCATTATTTAATTAAGATTTGTGATTTCCTTTTGGCTACTAACATTCATAGCCATTCCATTTAAAATGGCTTTTTAAAAAGTCAAATAATTTTGTTTAAGGGCAGAAACAAATGCTTAGCGGCTTAGCAGGTAATCTCCTCTCCCTCAATAGATGGTTGTATAATTTTCTGGTTGCTCTGTTCTTGGACTTTGGTATACTGTCAATACTGAGTGAGGGAAGAAGTAATGAAAGGATTACACTAGGTGGCTCTGATCTATTAAAAAGCAGATTAAAACATTGAGAAAGCTTGAAAGGTCCTTTCTAGATAGTCACAAGCTCTAAAAGGGTAATTTTTTTTCTGGAAGGACTTTATACATTATTTGTTCTTAATTTTCAAAGTCCTTTCATGAACTAACCTTGAACATACAATTGAAACATATTTTCTAATATATTAAATTGTAAAAATCTGCTTCGCTTGCTAGAGTTCTCACTTTTTCATCTTGTATTTATTTTGGTTACTTAAAATAGGAAGTGTAGTTTTTAAAACTGATTTTAGCTTTAGCGTTTATTTGAAAGTCTACTAAAATGCTTACTTACATACTTTTGATCTCACAGTGGTTTTTATAAGCATTGGAGATAGTCACTGGTGTGAAACTGTTTCATTATTCATATATCCAGCATTTACATAAGATAATATTACTATAGATAAAATAAAGAACTCTCATGGTAGAATCAGATATAGCAAAATTATATATAGGATCCTAGCATCCTAAAATGTAGATAGGAAGGTTTTAGACAATCAATTCATTAGTCCTCTCCCATTTACTCAACATATCCCAGAAAATTATATATTGTAAACATTATATAATAATTAAATTATTCATATAATTACATATTATATTTATATGCTGTATCACATATTCATCTTATCTATTATGTTTAGGGAATTTGACATCATGGTCAGACATTACCAAAAAATAACAAGTTTAATGTTGTAAGTATGATAATAGTTTCACGTGGAGCTTTTTAGTGGAGTATTTAGTGTCTAGTTTTTAGAGCTTCTGCTCATGCTTTTCATTACATGATATGTGTTTGCTTTTGTGAGTCTTGTTTTAAATTCTAGACAATCTTCTAGTGCATCTGGGTTCTTTACACTCTCTTCTTTACACTACAGCACTTAACACATAGCATCTGATTAGGCAGTACTTTGGAGAGCCTACATCACTCAGCAATTTGTAAAATATCTTAATAAAGCATTTTAAGTTTTGGTACATTTTTTTCGGGCACAGTTCCTATTTTCATACAAATGCTTTTTGCAGGGAACAAAAGTATTCTACTGTATTATAGCTAAAAGGGCCTTCAGTTAGAAAATTTGGTAGGTCATTTGCTACATACTACTCAAATATCACTTAAATTGTATTATTTGAAGATTCTGTTTATGATGATGACACTGTCTTTTAGCAGAACAGACTCTCATTTTCACAAAATACAAACAAGTATCTTTGTTCCAGCAACTTCTTGCCAAGTTTCATTTGTAAGGAAGAGTGAGTGATCTTTTCCACTGGCTCTGTCTGTGATATGGAAATCCTGCAGGGCTTTCTGAGATTGGAGAGATGGAGATTAAGGAACTGCAACTTGACCAAAGGCATTTTCCAGACTAGTTTGTCAGGGTTGTTTTGGGGGAAAAGGAAACTCTGAATAGAAGTTGAAATATTCAGTTTATTAGCCTGGGTCATTAGATTGTGGGGTTAGGAAATAATTCTGAAAGGAGGCTATTGAAGGTCAAAGATACTTAAAGATTCTGGAGGAAAGTGATAAAGATAGATGAGCACAATTAACTCAGTTCCTTCCTTCCTTCCTTCCTTCCTTCCTTCCTTCCTTCCTTCCTTCCCTCCTCCCTTCCTTCCCTCCTTCCTTCCTTCCCTCCTTCCTTGAACCCAGAGCATGTGGGCATGTGGATTGCACCTTAGCTTTCTGTCAATGCTAGCATCTTTTTTTTTTTTGCCAGTCCTGGGGTTTGAATTCAGGGCCTGAGCACTGTTCTTGAGCACTTCTGCTTAAGGCTAGCCCTCTGCCACTTGAGCCACAACACCACTTCTTTCTTTTTCTGTGTATGTGGGACCAAAGAATCAAACCCAGGGATTTGTGCATGCTAGGCAAGCACTCTACCACTAGGTCAAACTCCTGGCCCTACTTTCAGCTTTCTGATAATTAATTGTAGATAAGAGTCTCATGGATTTTCCTGCTGATCTGGCTTTGAACTGCGATCTTCAGATTCTGCCTTCTGTGTAGCTAGGATTACAGGTGCAAGTCACCAGCACTCTAACTTTTAACAAGCAAGAACATCCTTTCTTGGTTTCAGACACTAAAATTCAAATACTACAAGTTGTTTTGATACAGGGTTTATTGTTTGAGGAAATCTAATGCAAACTCATCAAATCAAATTTAGAATGAGGAATGATTTAAATCAAGTCAAGATGAAATGAAAATGACTTCACTTTTCAGTCTATCTTCATTTTTGGCTACTTTATAAGGCTGGCTTCCATTCCACAGTAGCTACTGGGGTTTAATTCTTATTAGTTGCAAAACATAAAAAGAAATGTCCCACTACTCAATGGTTCTAATAAAATCCTCTGAAGTAAAACTCATTGACTCAGCTTGTCTTGACTTGGCTCACATGTCTTCTTCTCAACAGCCAGTCGCAAAGCTTATGCTAATTCCTGGAGATGATGAATCTATGTCTCTCTCTATCACAATATACTCTCATCTCGGGAGATGATTATTATCATGGGGATGCCAGGACGACTTCACCAGAAATGGGAGTAAGGTGGATATTTGCTGGACAAGAATTGTTCAATCACTGCTTTAATCCTTTAGACACCACTTGGCAGGAAATCCAGATGACCTTGTCAGATTGTTTCCCAGGGTCCTAACTTTCGTCTTAAATAGTCCTTCCTGTTTGGTCTTATATCTCATTTATCCTGGTCTTCTGGCAATCGAACATTCTTTGCCAGCACTCTGCTCTGATTTTTACCTCAAGAGTTTTGCTGAGGGTAAAGAACTTCTCTAAGGTTTTCTGAGCTCTGCCTGTAAGGGCTGTCTCCTGGACAGAGAGAATGTCTGGTGAATATGTCTAATAAAGTCTCTTCTTTTTATCTAAGAGAGAGTTTGGGAAGTCATCCACATAACCTCAGTTACACTGTTAGCCAATTTCTTAGATAAGGACACTCTGTATCTACCCCAATTTATCAATTCCTAAAGGGATCCTGACAAAAATCCACTGATCTTTGGAAGTGAAACTGCACAATTCTTTTTTAAGCACATGATTAGAAACTAATTATTCTGCAGTTGAGATGTACCATTCTAGGGAACTTTTATTCTGGTCTAAGACTACAGATTAAAGCTCTCTTTCTGTCTCTGTCTCTTTCTGTGTATTTAAAACTACTTAATTTTTCATTGGAAAAATGGAAGAAGAAAATATAATTTGGCTCAGCATAGTATTTCCTTTATTTGTAGAATGCATGGTGATATAATTTTTGAATGTAAAACAAATCTAATATCTAAATCAGGAAGGAGGTAAAGCTTGAAAAAAGGCTTTAGAGACTTGACTTACCACCATGAAGATATAGAAAAAGGATGAATTCCAAAAGACTTGCACATTTACTTTTAATTTTCTTTCTAAATTTCAATAAGGCTTCCCATAAACCTATCAAGGAGACAGTATACAGGAAATAAAAATCAAAGAAAAAAATCAAATCATAGTAATTATGTTAGTGGGATTTTAGTGATATGAGCTCCATTTGAATTCCCAAATTGTTTAAATATCTAAATTTAGCATAGTCAATCAGGAAAAAGAAAAAAAAGAAACATTTTTGCTGTGAAGCTTATATGTACTTGTAAAAACAATAGCAAATCTTTTAACCATCATAAGATAAAGAAGTTTCTTAGGTTATGTTGTTTCTTTTAATTTCTTTCAGGCTCATGCTGTCTAGAGGATTGAAATTTCAAGGCAGGAAACATATATGGCATAGTAGAGGGACGCAAAGCCAATGAAAAAGATAAGAGATGACATTCTTAGAGATCAAAAGGGCGTACTTTACAATGACAAGGCAATAAAAATAAATGTGGATAAAGAAGGGTGTAGCATGTTTGTAAAAGACTATTGTTTAGAAAACTCAAGTAGTGTTGTACAGAGAGGATAAAGATGATGGAAGCAGAAATATCGTAAAGTGTTTGATCAGAGAAATCAGTGAACAGATGGTGAAGGAGCTGAGAGAAACTGAAGGAAAATCAGTGGGAATGCTAGGGATCTGAGGCAGAAGCATGCTGGTTCCATTCAAAACAAAGGCAGTTATGGAGAAGAGAGAGCAATGCACCAAATTCTAAGAGCACAGTGTCCTCAGCCCTGTTTCCCGTTCATCTCATTATTATTCTTTTTTCTGTCAGCTCTGTCTCCATCTGTATTCTCTCAAGCATCAATCCACTAAGTATACTTCTCACAACTTTTGTGACCAGCCTGAAGGTGGTAATAATTGCTCTGCCAAGGGGTTTCATCAGATTGATGGTCTGGCTACTGATACACACTGACAATGATTGTGTTTGTGATCACTAGTTTCCATACATCCAACTTAGATTCCTATTTTGTTTGTTTATGTATTTTTTATTGTTATTGCACAAAAAGGTTTCAATTCCAGGAGTCAGGTTATGAGAATAATCTATAGTATCACAATCAATATAATCTCTTCCATCATCAGTCCTCCATCTCTAACTTATAGTCTTTAACTTTCTTTGAAGAATTTTTTGATAGAAGAAACCAAGATATAGAAATCATGTCTGATATCATCAACATTGTTAACATTTACTGGGAGCTTGTGCTAAATTATATATACATGTATATATACCAAGTTTTTCATCTTCAAATAAGTCCATATGACAAGTGTTAATATGATCTCAAGCATTAGACATGAGAAAACTGATTACAAAAACATGTTCAAGATAAGAAAATGCTAGTCAGGTCAATGACTCAGGTTGGTCCATTTCAACCCCTCTGGACCCATATCCTTGTGATATGTTGGCTGCTTCATGAGATCAGTAGGGAATGATAGATTGCAGGACTTTATTTTTGTTAGCGGTGTGGCTTGAACTCAGGACCTGGGTGCTGTCCTTGAGTTCCTTTTTGCTCAAGGCTGGTACTCTTCCACTATGAGCCATAGCTCCACTAACCATTATAGGACCTCTTTAGAGATTACTTACAAAACCGTCACCTTTATCTATACAATGAAAATAGGCTCACAAAGTTACTGATGAATCTGGATTTCATTTAATTATCCTAATTCAGAGAAAAATCCTCTACAGGATTAAGAAGTGTGAAGGAAGAGTCAGGTAGAGGATGCTGAAAGCGGTGACGTTGAACAATATATATATGTATATATATATGTATATATAAGTTAGATTCCTAAACTGCTTTATTAAATAGCAGCTACTTTGTACAATTACTGTGATAATAATTCAAAAATAAGAAAAATTCTGCATAAAAAAGCCACTGGCTACTCCTTCATTGCTCTGTAAAACTGAATTTTATTTTTTATTACATTCAAGTTGTGAATATTTGTGAAAACTAGGAACACTGTAAGGATGGAAACATGCTGAAATACTTATCCACAGAAATCTGTAAATTAAAAGGATAAGCATAGGAAAACTTTCTGCTGCACAGTTAACATAAAAGCTCCCAGTGGAACATGGCACACTTGCTTTTCCTACTTAGATGACACAGGAAGGAATACTAGTTTTCTTCTTTAAGTATCATTTTCATGCTGTCCTCCTCCCTCCATCCCTATTCTAAAAGTCAATTCCCTTCCTGAGCTTTGAGTCAGAAGCATGGTGTCAGGGTGAATTTCCGTGAGAGTTATGTCAGATTTGTTTCTTCTCATGGACTCCAATCCAATTATAACACTGGGGACACAGAGGAGAAGGATGGCATTGCTTAAACCACATACATTTCCTTTTCTCTCCTTTAAAGATATACCAGGGAACAATATGATTTATAAACATATTATAGAACTCAAATGTCATCAACACTGGTGTTACATATATAAAATCTCATTCAATCAGGCTTCTTTTGAATCACATGGACACCATTTCAATGCTCACATTTTTCTGGTACTCTATTAAGATGCCTTTGTATATCTCAGTCTGAATAATAGCGCTTAACCTTTAGTAAAGAAAGTTCTTCCATACTATAGACTCTGCACTGAGTTCTAAGATTCTCCTTTTTCCTCTCTAGAACTGCCTTGTGAACCAGATGTTTTTGGAGCAAGGAAACATGTTTAAGCATATAATTCCTTAATTCGTTTGCTGTTTGGTTACAGGAGGAATTGAGGTAAACATGTAGAATAGCCAGGTATAAACAGTTACCAGCTCATGAATTTCTCTTTCATACCAATGATTTAGCTTCCCTTCTAGGTCATTCAAATTCTGTTTCTTACAGCTTACTGCTTCCACTTTCTCATGTGCATTTTCTGTGGTTTCTCCCAAGCACTCATTTCATGAGCACAGTGGTTCTCTGTAGTAACTGTAAATATTCCAATGCAGTGACTAGTAGGGTTAAGATTGAATTTATACACACTAAGAAACAATTATAATTTAAATTGTTTTTCACAACTACATTTTGAATCTCATTTCTTCTAGGAACAGCAAAACAAATGGGAAGGATTTCTTCTAGGAACTGCAAAAAAAATGGACATGTCGATTTGTGACAATGGACCAGCTTGTCATAACTGTGCTGTTGTGTCAGTAGGAGAGGATTGAGGTATCTGGATGCAGTGAGGTGCTATATTTATTGATTCTGGGGGAATTTCTCTTTGTGCAAATTTTTATGGTTTGTTAAGTGTCAAAACCAGCAAAGGAAATGAAAACATGAGCAGAGACAAATAGTAAGACTTCTCATCCCTGACTCTACCCTTTCACATAAATTTTGACTATAAAATCTAGTCCAAATTGATTTGTTTTAACTTGAACTTTAAATCACTATTTGGATTTTACCCAGTGAAGAAAAACTAAACTATGCTCATCCACAGTTCATTTGCTGGGAAAATCATGTGTACCCCATCTGTAATTTACACAATGTGTATCAGAACCCAAAGAATCCTTCACTTCCATTATTGATAGAGTAATGACTTACTGCTTTTACTTACTCATGTTAATTCTCCCTGGAAAAGCATGAAATATGCTCTTTAATTTCCATAATTTTTCTGCTGAGAGATGATGAAATTTTTAGGGAGAAGCCTGCTTTGGCAGACAGCTGGCACAATACTTCTAAATATGAAATACCTTATAACTCTTAAGGTTTAGAGGAGGCCACTATTTTGCCATTACAACTGCACTGAGTGGAACAGAACAGAACCAAAACCCAAATAGAGTCATCTATGCAAAAGTTCTGTGTTATCAAACAGTAGGTAACAAAGGAGAAAGACACATTTCCAGTTGGTTCTGATTTTAAAGTAAACCCTAACAAACTTCCTTTTCTTGTAAATAAAAAGTGTACTGTGTATTGACCTCATGCTTATCAGTCACTTGTGTTTCTTTACACTTTGTTCTGCTTTTATTTTTTTCAATTCATTTCTAATGGTAAAACCAATGTGTCCTGTACAGACACCAGAACAGTGATACATTTTATGGAATCAAGGGATACTCCATTCTAGAATGCACAGCAGCTTTCTCTGTCACACTTTGAAATGAGAGTCTAAACTATCACTGTGGTTTGGCAGAGGAGAAAGTTGTATTCCCTTTAGAATGTATGCCAGTATCTGGTTACATCCTAGAAACCAGATGTGTCAGTGACATTTCTTTTAGGAGACTTTTGAAGTTCTCAGCTGGCTCTCAGCCATTTGAGTGTATTTAGTGTGGTGGGCAGGTAAGAGAGCTCGAGGAATCCAGGACATGTCTTAGAAATATAGGTATTTTACCCTGAGGTTTTCTAAACACCTAAGTTAGCGGCTCTCCAGAGCGAATCGTTTTCTCAGGTGCCCCTGATGCTACAGTTAAATGCTTCCTGTCGCTAAGGAAATATATGCTGAAGTAACTAATTACAGGTTATGAAAGTAAAAAGGGAATAGGGAAGTAGCCCTAGAGTAATGACTAAGCACGCAGTGTCAGAGGTGGACCTAAGCTAATTGGCTTCTTCACAGAGTTCTTCAGTATCTCCAGGCAGCTTTTTATTTTAATGAATGTCGGCCAAGCTAAGCAACTTCTCCAAGACCCCAAGAACAGAGTGGCACTGAAGAGAATCTACTTTGCCATACATACTGAGTTTTCCAAACCCAAACATAATGTAATCTAAAAGGGTAGAGTACCACATAGTTCGAATTATTTATTCAAATTTCTCTTAAAAATGGATATAAGGGGACATATTTTAATTTGTGGTCAGAATGAAGCTGATGGCTACAAATATTGGTCTTTCAAGTGAGTCTTCAAACAAAATTCAAGTAGCCCAATTCCTATACCCAGCCTCAATCTATGATGTTTTCCCAACTAGACCATTACTTACTTGTTTAATTACTAATAGGAATATATCTTTTTGGATCTCTCATGATTCTAGTTATTTTTCTCCAATCCTTCAATCTAAACAATCTATCAAGGATACACAAAAAGCAGAGGTCTTGCTTTGAAGACTTCTTTATCATGCAGATATTCTAATAAGTAATCAAAAAGATAACAGATTTTAAATCAGATGAGTGGTAGACAGTAGTTGTAATGAGATATGTCTGGTCTCCATTCTGAGGGAAAATTGCTTGAAAAAGGTGACATTTAAGTGTAATATTTTAACTAAAGCAATTTAGGTAGGTAGAATTGTAGACCTCAGATAATCTGGCTACTGATGCAGAATCTTAAACGATAGGCAGTAAATGAGTAGTTTGATCTATGAGATCTTCAACCCAATAAGGAGAAATGAAAAGAAAATAAGCCACATGGTCATGTCACATGACTTGGGGCCAAGGATGTCAGAGGTTAATATATTGGGAGATAATTCCGGCTTGAGTGGACTAATAACAAATTAAAATGAGTTCCAATTTTATGGCTTCATGCTACGCAAAGTCTAATAGTCACAAATATTGCAATGAGGATCATAGTAAGGGAAGGAAATAGATAAGGAGAGTTTCCAAGCCTTTTGCAAAGGGCATTGGGGTATTGTCTATGATTAGATTCTCATAGGGAGTTCCTGCTTTTTCGCTGTTTCCTTTCCTTTGAAGTCTTACAAATCATTGTTGAAGTCTTGGTCCCTAGCTGACAGTCCTAGTTTTGGAAGTTTTTCCAAATAGAAGATGGGGCCCTGAGAGGGAAAATAGCTGACTGGAGAATGTCTAAGAGGGATGTATCTTGTCCCAGGTCTCTATAGTCTTCCTTTCTGTCATGAGCTAAGTAACTTCTGCCACATGCTCCTGAAATGAATTCTTACTTTCTCCAAAGGCCCAAGTCCATTGGGGCTAAGGACAATGCACTTAAACTTTGCAGACTGTGAGCTAAACTAGATAATTCTTCCCCTTTAAGGTGAATAGAATTGGTGAAATAGGACATCCTTGTCTTGTTTCTAATCTTAGGGGAAAGCATTTGATTTTTTCCTCAGGAAATATGATGATAGAGGTGTGTTTTCAATGATGGCTTTTTTCAGTTGTGCCTCTTTCATTTCTCATTTGTTGCATGCTTTCATTGTGAATACAATGCTGGATTCTTATCAAATGTTTATGATTCTGCACATAGTGAGATGAACCTTACCAATTCATGGCATTGTCATATATCTTACTTCAAATTTTATCAACCTATTTTTGTAATAGGTTGTAAGTTTTGATATAGTTTGCTGAATGGATCTTTTGTGTATACAACTGTTTACTCAATTTCATTGTGTGGTTTTTAAAATCTAAGGTATGATAAAAAATTATTTTTTAGTCTTTCCCTTCAAAGTAATATTCTGTTTATATTTTATTGAATTTATTCCATTCCTCTAGGGTATATGAGACTTTACAGGTGAGAAAATGAAGCTTTTTGAATTTTATGAGATTATCAGGTTATACAGCAGGTATGTGATGGAGCTAGAATTTTATTTTAGCCGATTTTGACTTCAAAGCTTTCTACACAGTGCACATAATTCATACAGAATCCTTTTTTTTGTCATGTGTCCAGGATACACAGAATGCTCTTGGGACTGAGTGAATTTGTTCCCAGGAGAGAAATCATACCTGGAGCAGACTTTGGTCCTGACCAACTAATGTGAGCCCTTGAGATTGCCAGGTTATCATCTTCCCTTGTGAACTCACTTGACGTCTCTGAATTGATGACTAAAATGAATTCAAGAGAAAGTGAAAAATTGTGAGGAGAAGTAGAGGAAACAAAACTTGAGAAAATGCATTTTCAAAACCACATGATATTTACCCAATTAATGCCCTGGGGATTAAATGTAACTCAGATTCCATTACAATACAATTTTCTCAAAATGAGCTGATGGGGCAGAAATTTCAACAATGTGTAAAGCAGCCTAATAATATAAACACAATCCAGGGGACTTGCTCCAGAGTTGAGATCAGTGCCCCAGGTGTGGTGAATTTCAATTTTCCTGCCTTCATTTCCAGGGCAAAGTAGCTCTTCCTGATGAACAGACAGCTCTGTTCAACTCTTTATCCTTTCCTACAGCAAGAAAAATGGAAATAAGAAAGTCACATAACTGTTTTCTAATTTTTCTCCTCATTCTAATCTTACTGCATTTTCCCCTGAATTAACATGGACTGTGCGCATAAGTAAAGGTCGCTCTGACCTTTGTATTTTCTCCATTAATAATCAATATCTAGATTTCTCTCCTCCCAGCTTGAAGGTACAATCGCACAGGCCAGCAAAGCATAAAATGACTATACACACATATACTGAATAACAGAAGAAAGAAGCAATTACGACTGAAGGATATTTATTTTCTGTGCACAATGAAACTGTAACTGTAATCTTTACTAGGCAGTATACTGTACTCTTAATATTAGAGCAAGTGTTCTTTCTGCAGAAGAACACTGAGATTATTTGCACATTTCTGCTTATTCAGTGCCTTGGGTTGTGAGATATGCAAATGTTGGAAATTAGTCAGATTTTATGTATGCTGAAGTTCTTCATTCTCTAGCAATGTATAAATTCTCCAAAGAGAGTGGATAGATACCTGTTAACACACACACAGTATGATTAAGAAAAAAAAAAGGGAAGAAAGGCTTAGTAGAACTATTAGACAATGAGAACAATCCAGGAAAAGTGTAAATGTGTAGCATGCTTCAGAAGCAATATTTGGGCTTAGATTGCATCACAAATATTGTAGGAACTGATTTAAGTATTAAGTATATAATAAAATTTGGCTCCTCAGTAGAGGTGGGGAAAGTTAATTATGAAACTCATCTATATGTTAGAATATAAAGTGCAAGGAAAAGTTGTTAAACCTATAAATTACTTCAGATTTTATGAAAAGTAATAATATAGATATTGAGTATGATTTTCAGTGAATAGATGTCAATTTATAAAAACAGAAAATTTTCAAGGCCCTTTCATAAACAGTGCTGTGTCTCAATAGCTTTTCCTTTCCAAGAGAAAATTTTAGATTCATGGTATCATTGAGTAATAATAAAATGATTCACATCCACACATCTCTAAATACTAACTTCTTGTGAAACTAGAGTACATTACAGTTTCGGGTAGACCTTATGCATTTGAACTATAGAGAAGCTCTTGCACTACGAGCTTCTCACTTGCCATCATAAAGCCATGTCCAACTTCCTTTGAGCACATTTTGGTTGACTTTGTAACTTGAATATATTTTATTCCAATTTGTAGTATACCTTTTCATACTCTTTCCAGGACATTTTATAGATCAATAGTCTTTTTAAAGCATCTTTCCATTTAATTAGCTCTTTATTTCAGAAGTATTTTGAATTTAGAAAACGAATTGTGAAAATAATACATATTCTCTTTACCAGTGCTCTCCAAGTATTAAAAATTTAGATAACTGTGATATACTTAGTATCATCAATGGGCATAAATTGGAAAGTAGCATGAAAGGACAAACAGAAGCAAATATGAAAGGACTCATGGGAGGGAGGTTGGGGAGGCAGCAGGTAGAGATTATTATGCTATGTTTATAAGCCTGATGGAAGGAGAAGAAATATCTACTTCAGGAAATGCTCACCCTCCTAGAAAAATAGGTCAGGAAAATCTTATGTGTGGAGTTCTGGATTATTATATTTCTAAGGTTATATTTTTATTACAATGGAAATTCTAACATATTCACTTTTTCCTTAAGTTACATTGATTCTCAATTTTTATCAAATTGTTTCCAGGATCACTAGACAGTGTTAAAAAAAAACCCCTCATCAGTTAAAAGGTCAGCAAACACAAGTCTAGCAATACTATGTTGAGGTAATAGGAATTTACTGAGATTAATTTGTAACTGCTTTTTTTTCTAAAACAATATTTTTAGCTACCATAAAATGCTATATTGTTCTCATGCCAAAGCTCTACAGTTAGTACATATTTTAAGGGGAAACTAGAGACTTTCTTTTCTCACTTGGGTTTCTGATTATGTTCAATGTAAAGGGTCATCAAAAATATGCAGCTGCTAGTGATCTATGGTTGCATACAGTGTTATGAGAATTATTCATGTACAGAAATGAACAAGTAAGGAGCATTCTGTAAACACTAATATTGCATATCATACACTTTCATAGAAAGTAAAGCCTGATTTCAAAACAATAAAGTCCATGGAAACATTCAAAGAAGATAGGAAGTAAAATTGAACTGGAAGTAAAAACTCTTCACTCCAAATCTCCCAAGTTTAGGTATCCTCAAATAATCTCACCTGGTGAGTTTGAAGCATCAGAAACTCAATGTTTTGATTTATTCCTGAAAAAGAAAACTTTCTAGGAACAAGCCTGGAAGGGTTGATTTCTTCCAAGCAAATTGTGTTCTAATTATATATTATAGAATCAGCCACTCAATTCATTCCCTGACTCATGAGGAAGTTTTTGACTCTAAGATAAACTGGAAAAGGTTTTCATATTTACCCAAATGGTGTCATTTGCTGGCAAGAAATCCAGGGAGAATTGATGGTTAGTACTTTGCTCGCTCGAAGGATTGTGAAGAAGGCTTGGACTGGACCTTAACGCCCAGGTTGAAGAAAAAAAACCAGCATTTCTGGTGTGACATAAAGCTGACTGGATCTCAGTTATTTCGAGCTATTGTCCTAGTGGTATTCATAAATTATAGGGTTTTCATTTTAAATAAAGCGTCACTAATGAATTCTTTCCAAACATGGATAGTTCAAGCAATTCAAGAAATTCCAAAAATACTCATCCGTGAAAAGCCTGTTCTCGGTCTTTCCCTAACATGAGAAACTAATATTTCTTGAATATCTAGAGTCGATTATAAGTTTCCTCAGTGATTCATATCTGAATGAGTTACTGTCACTACCTTCTAGGCACTTAAATTTCTCATGTGGTAATTGAGGTTTTTTTTTTTTCAAAGAAAAATAACTACCTTTTTTGAAAGACATAAGAATGTCATGACAATGGTATTAAGAGACAATGGTGTAATAAAAAAGACATTTAAAAGTATATCCTTATATGTATATGAAATAGTAAGAAATATCCATATCATTTTCTGCCTGTAGCTTCTAACACAGAGCTTCTAAAACCTACTCGTTAGGATTTCTGGGAGGGTCTTTTGTTCTAACATTTGTTTTTTTCCCCCCTGAATCTTCACACAGCTCGAAATGTATGTAATTTCTTGACCTATCAGACCATCAGACATAAGAACTGATATCTGATGCCATATTCTACAGTGAAAGAAGTTTCTGCCACGATTTCTTTGGAATGTCACAGGATGTCACTTATTAGTGAAACATAGCAGAGTCAAATCATGAAACACATGGAGTAAAATGATGGTGGGCTTTAACTCCAGCAGTGCCTGTTTTAATATCAAATTTCCAATGTAAATTTCACTGTTGCTTCATAACTGCCTTCTAAAACGTTCACTATGGTGTGTGTGTGTGTGTGTGTGTGTGTAAATAACGCTAATGAAGAGTCTTAGAGTGGGAATTCTGAAAAATATACTTTTATTTTAGCTGAATTGTCATAGTACAAAACTAGCAAGGAACCTACCATAAGAACATTACATATTATAAATGACCTCGTTGACAGATGTCCTAGTTTATCCACAGAGTTATCAATCTTTGGGACCACTGGGACTCCGTCATGAAATAGATGTTCCTTGAGTTATAATGACGTAACGTCCCCCAAAGCCCTTTGGTAAATTGGAATTGTCATAACAGTGAATTCACAGGAACATCATGTAGAGAAGCGGGTGTTTGCTGGGCGAGGTGGCTCACAGCTAGTAATCCTAGCAGCTCAGGAGACTGAGATCTGAGGATCGCGAAGTTCAAAGCCAACCCGGGCACAAAATGACCTGAGACTCTTATCCCCAATTAACCTCTAGAAAACGGGAAGTCGGGCTTGGCTCAAGGATAGAAAGGTAGCCTTGACTGAAGAGCTCAGGGACGCACCCAGGCGAATGTGGGAGAGAGACAGGGAGGGAGGAGGGAGGAAGAGAGAGACAGACAGAGACAGAGAGAGAGACAGGGACAGAGAGAAGGGGGCGAATCCTTGGCTGCTTCTCAGTTTGAATTCCCCATTTTTCTCATCTCTGTTCTCCTCCAGTCTTGGTTCTTCCTCTTCATTCAGGGAACTTCCTTTGATGGCTTTGTAAGAAGTCCCATCTTCTCCCTCTTGCCTTGTCAATTCTTCTCCCATCCTTTGTTTCCTCCATTACTAACGCGTTGCTTTCTTTCTATATTAAGAAAAGTATTTCTATTGTTGGACCATGCAGGCCAAGCTTTTCCTGCAGAAAAATCATTACAGCTGAGTGATTATGATTAATACAGTAGGACTTTTAACTAAAGCAAGGGAGTAAATGGATCCAGAATTGCTAAAGAACAGAAAAAAAAAGGCACACGTTTAATATTTCCTGAAGAAAAAAAGTCAAGTAAATCTTCTGAAGAAAAAATAGAAAACAATCGATTTGAGAAGCATGGTGATCTGTTTGGGAATGAGATTAGCAAAATGTTGGCCATCGCAAAAACACACACCTAGCCTTAAGTAAGAAGGTATGGTGGCTATAAAGGTTGATTTGCTGGACAGGCAACAGGATGCCTAAAAGTCAGTACCTTCCACACAAAGGTGTGGAAGTCAGTGCCCTCTTTCATGTTCTTATAAGTAAGTACGCTCTTGTCTTCAGCTTCCCTACTTGCTACAAATAAGTGGTAAATTAATATGCCACGATCCTAAAATCTGGCTCCAGAAACTAGAAAAAATTGTCTAAATACAATGGATTGAGTTTTATGGGAAAATCTGGCTTCCCATTTGCCAAACCTTTCTGCTTTCATATACAAAATGAAACAACCTTTCTTAGTCTTTTCCTAAATGCTGCTATGTGCTGGAATTTTGATTGATTAAATGCATATAAATAGAAATGTATGTGATTGTCACAGTTTTTCCATGAATCCCTCCTATGTCAGATCCTTCATCTTTTGAAATCATCTCTCATCTAAAACAAAATAAATTTATTGAAATAAATGGACATACAATTTCTAAATGTTCCGGTGGCCAAAAATGCCATCTAGGAGAGAGAATCTCAAAGGAGAAAAATCAAACAACAACAAAAACCCTATCACACTAGAAACAGTTGTCTTAGACTGTTCAGTTATAAATATATTTTTTCATAGTAAGATATTGACATTTTTCAGGTTCTAGACAAAGCCCAATTTCCTCTACACAGCTAACTTTACTAGCTCAACTAAAATTACATGGCCCCAAATCATCAAGCTTTATTCCTAGGGTTCCACACTTTCTAATATCCTCAGGAAAATGACTTGCACCATTATTTGATGGTGCATTCAGCAAAGGGCATAGGCCTCAAACTCATGGGCATCCTTATCAAATACCACTTACTCCATTGTGGTAAATGAACATGTAGCCTAACTTGGGCTGTTCAAAATTATTACGAAGACTGTGTTACAAAGGAAAAAAGTGCATTCTTTGAGCTTGCAATTATATGAAAGCCATTGTGGGGGTTCCAAGCTTCCATACAGAGAATGTCTCTTATAATAAATAGATGTGCAGAGAAATTATTTGGTAATATTATGAAGATCCCTGAATATAGAATAGAATTATAACATGAAGTACCTGTGAGTTTTCAATTATGTAAAAGCCTATACAGCCTTCCTTTACAGTTGCGAAGTACATTGGGTTTCCTATTGTTGATATAGTGAATCATGAAGAAATTGGTGGTTTATAACTAATTAAATCAAGAAGTCACAAATTTGATATTCAGTGTAATAAAATCTGTAGGTATTAGAAGGGCTGGTCCATTCTGGAAACTTTAAAGAGAAATCTATTTATTCCTTCTGGATACAGACTACATCCTTTGGTCATGACCTCTTCTTTCATGCTCAAAAATCAGCATCAAATTGTCTTTTCTCCTATTTTCCCTGTGGTCCCTTCTCTACATTTGTCTATGACTTCATTTGTTTGCCACCATTTAAAAAAGATCCATGATCATATCAGATCATACAGTTAATTTAGAATATATACAGAAAGACACTTTTACCATGGAAGAACTTAGAATATGGACATTTTTGGTGGTGGTGGGAGTAGCATTATTGAGCTTACTACAAGAAGTTCGTTCTGAGCTACTATCACTTAAATTCTGAGGAGGTGCTTGTAACTATTTAATCAGTGAAGCCTAAATCTTACAGATTCTATTTATAGGTTGTGTTATGGCCCTGGCTGCAGGAAAAATAAGGAAGAAGATATTTATGATGCAGGAAATAAGAAGGCCATTATGTAGAACATAAATTACAGGAGTTTATAGAGGACACCTAATAAACTGTCCTGAAAGACAATCTTTATGCTGTATTTGATGTAAATCATACTAGACTGTCCTGACTGTATTGCCTATTGAGAGGGCTGGTTATCTTTGTACATTCTTACTATGCAATCCTTTGATTCTCCTGTAAATTTAAAAATAAAGTTCTTTATGATGGAATGACATTGTAATTTGCTACCCAAATCAGACACTATTTAAAATAAAATAATTTGTATTATTCATGCAGAATAACAGACATAAATTTGGGCCTTATTAGACAACTAAGATAGGAGTTTATTTAAAATAAGACATTGTGACATGTTTTATAAACAAATGTCCTCAAGCTTTGGGAAAGATGCCTTCTTATTTATTTCTGTACCCCAGATGCAAAATGCAAGTGTAGAGAAGAATTTTACAATGTATTGAAGAATTATTGATTAAAATTTACTAGAAGATAATTTCCACTTACTTAAGATACTAGATTTTTATGAAATCAGCCATGATTTCATAAATGTTGACTATAGTAGGATTTCTCTAGAGGCAACAAATAATTAAATATACTCATTCATTTGTTTATACAGTAATGAATTTTATACAGTGTGAACATATAATGAATTTATACAGTAATGAGTTTTACATATTAGTGACAATGCAACTGAGAAAATCAACCACACAGAGGGAAATGTTCATTTTGGCTCCTGTTTTCAGATATTTCTATCTAATGTCAACCAGTTCTATTGTTTTTGGAACTATGGCAAGGCAGAAACGTCATGCCAGAAGGGGGTGGTGCAGCAATGTTTACCTTGTGCAATGAGGGATGAGAGGGATTAGATTAGTGAAGTCCATCCAGCTAGAAAATGGGATTATTGAGATTCAAACCTACTGATTCCAGTTCTGAAAAATCAGTCACTGCATACCAATAATGTCTCCTGAAACAAATGATGCTTAAGGTAAAAAGAACAAATTTGGCACTTTAATGAAGACATGCAATGTAGAAGACTTTTCTCTTGTCTCAGCATTTTAATATCCTCATCCAGTCTTTTCATTTTTGAAGAATCCAAGATGGACAATTATTAGGGCTGTTTAATGGGGACATAACTGGGGACATTGTATGTGCAGAGATGGCAGCTGAAATGGATATCACAAGTACAATCCTGACTGTATTCCAGTCAGATGATATTGAATTGGACATTTCTGCAGAAGAGACAATTGGGAGCACCTGTCCAGAGCTAGTGTGAGGGGCTAGGAGAGGGACTGCAGAGCGAATCTCGAAAGAAATAGCAGCAATGAGTTTCATTGTGTTTTTCCAACTCAAGTATCACACTGGGTAGCATTCTTGGAAATACATGGACATTTAATCAAGAAATGGTTTAATGATTTGATAACTTGCTGAAAGACTTCACAAGAAGAAGAAGAATCTATACTTTCAGGAAAGTTTTGTAGACAATTCCATCCCACAGTGGGAGATATCAGTTTTCTCTCTGTGCGTGCAGCTTTCATCAATAGAGCCCTCCTGAAATATCCTTGCATGCCATCTTTGTTAAAACTTACTTTGCATTTGCTTTTTGCATTTTCCTTCTAGTTGTCTAGAGAAAATGCTTCCTGTGAGATCCCCATGTGTTATTCTGATTTCCTTGTCACTATAACAAAATACCTGAGAATATCAACCTGAAAGAGGAAAATGTGCCCAGTGTGGTGGCTCATGCCTATAATCCTAAGTACTCAGGAGGCTGAGATCTGAGGATGGAGATTCAAAGATAGCAGAAAAGGACCTGAGACTCTTATCTCCAATTAACCTCTAGAAGTGGAGCTTGGCTTAAGTGTAGGGTGGTAGCCTTGAGCTGAAGAGCTGAGGGACAGCACCCAGGCCACCCTCAAACCCCATGACTCACAAAAAAAATAGAGGAAAATGTTATTTTGGCTCAAAGTTGCAGAAGGTTTTTTTATTGTTTTTATTTCTTTTAGAATGGCAGAAGCATCATGTCAAATGGATTTGATGAAGGGAAGCTGCTCACCTCATAGAAGGCAGAAAAAGTTATCAGAGACCAGAGACTTTGCCCTTCGAAGTCATGCCCTCAGAAACCTACTTCCTCCAAGAAGGTCCCACTTCCTGATGGCTCATTCAGCCATGAACTTATGAATGGTTTAATCCATACAGGAAGTTAAGAGTACTCAGGATCCAACCATCTTTAATCATAGTCACTAGTGGGGACCAAGCTTTCAACACAAAAGCCTTTGTGTATATTTGTGTATATTTGACATCTAACCCATAAACTCTGTAGATTTCTACAATCATCAAAAGGAAACAAATAGTCAAATCAATTGTATTGGACAGTGTACAAAATTTAATCATTATGCTAATCTTTTTTATCCATTCTTTCAATGAATTCTCACAACAGCCTACATCGACATTATTCTCCTCTTTAGACAAATGAGACACTGAAGACTTCGTGTGATTATATAACATTTTAAAGATTCCAAGTGCACATAAGACACTAGAAATCTCTGCTGCCCCAAAGCAGGCAATTACCCAATTTCTCTTAGACTATCTCTTCCCTTTCAGAATCCATACCTAACATCATACTTCTGGAGCCTGAAAACTTTATTCAGAGCAAGGGCTCACAAATCACACTTCGGAGCAATGCCTAAGTTCCAGGTGAGTATAAAAGGAAAGGGCAATGCAGATTGCAAGAACATCTCAGTGTGGTAGAGAGAAACTGGGGAGCTGAGATCTTCACAAAAAGAAACTGTTGCAGTTGCTCTTCAAAAACTGAAAAGGCCCACACTGATGTAAACTAACTTTGAGCTTCCTGCCGGGAGACACAGCAGAGGCTGGGCTTGTCTTCCAGAACCATGAAACTAATAGTATTTGCTCATTATAGATTATTTGACAAATATTTTATTACCTTTAAGTGGTTGTACAAAGGAGTTGCTATTTACCAGTACAGCTTATTAATACAGTGCTTCTTGATCACTATCACTTCATTCAGAATTCTCCTCCACCCCTCTCAATCTATCACTTTCTTATCTTAATTTTAGGTTAGGTATGGATGTGTTTTCTGTTTTTGTTTTTGCAATTTAATGAAGTAGTTTATGTATCCTATGCCTACCACATCATAAAAAGACTTTCTATTCTCTCCATGACATGTAGATGCTCTAGAGTAATTCACCAAATACACCTCTTGTCAGTCAAGAAGATAAAGGACTTGACCCCACTGTTGATGGTAACAGTGGCAGCCTGAGTCTCCGGCAGCTAGGTCTTTGAAAGCCGCCTGTGGCCAGTGGGCCTCTGCATTCAGAACCTCTCTGGGATCATCCCTGAGGTTAAGGGTAAAAGTAGTTTATCATCCAGGCTATGACATTATAATGATATATGATGAATTATTCCAGCTTGGCCTACCACAGATTCTGTGGCCTGTGGCATCATTTTCCTGATTTATAAACTAAGATATGAATAGTGCTTAATGCATGGAAAAAATGTGCTAGTTAACTAAAATGATGCATACTTAGCAGAGTCTATACCATACACAGAGAGATTAGAGAGAAAGCTCATTCAGCCATCAAAGTGCTTATGCTGTAAGGACACAAAGGAAAGAAGGGATAAAAAGGACGAATGTTGGATTTGAGTTCTGGCCTTGATCTCCAAAGTGCTTCTCTGTTGTTATCAAATTTGTCTCATTTTCTGTACTCTTTTGTCAATCCAGCCTCAAACAACTCACAAGGTACTTGCAAAAGGCACTGTTGAATCCTCCTGGCTGTCATGGGATTCTGTGGGCACTGGAGAGGGACTTGCCTGAAGCTGCCCTTTGAATATCTGCAAGATACCTTTTTTTTTTTATCTTATTATCTGCGTTCTGGCTGCTCATCTTTGTTTCCTCAAGGCAAATACAGGAAGAAAGATCCATGAATCTAAACATCAAAGATCATTTGGAAATCTGCTCTCTCACCCCAGGCAGGACTTTGCTGTGACAAGGTTAGTTCTGGGTGCTCCTTGAGATTTCTGGCTGACCTTGGTTTTCTTGGGCAGTATAGTACTACACTGTGCTCTAAACTGCCTTCCAGTCTCAACTCTAGCATTTATACAGAATGTCAGACTCAAATTCCCTCTTTTTTTACTGAAAAAGAAATTGAATATTGTGTATCTTTTTTCAGAAAATGAGTTTTCTTATCTTTTGTGTGTGTATGTGTGTGTGTGTGTGTGTGTGTGTGTGTGTGTGTGTGTGTTTGCCAGTCCTGGGCTTGAGCTCAGGGCCTGAGCACTGTCCTTGGACTTTCTCAAGGCTAGAGCTCTACCACTTGAGCCTCAGCACCACTTCCGGCTTTTTCTATATATGTGGTACCAAGGAATTGAACCAGGGTCTTTGTGCATGCTAGGCAAGCACTTTAACCACTAGGCCAAACTCCCAGCCCTGTGTGTGTTTTTTTTTTAATTTCATTGTTGGGACAATTTTCTATACATTATCCCAGAATATGGTATATTTAAGAAGATTCATGTGCTACTCTTTATATATATACATATGCAATTATAACTGTGATAATTATAATCAATATATATTTTATATGTTAACATTTGTCCTCTGACTATGGGGCATTTGAGCACAAAATATAATTTATAGCAGTATTAGTGTCAGGTTTGTAATCTAGGAAGTATGATATCAGAATTTAATATTGTTAATTCTGGCTCCATCTGCTTTCTGGAATTTGGTCAATCCCCTAGTCCACAGCAAAAAACAAACAAACAAACAAAAACAAAAAACAGGGTGCAAATGGTAAAATCCTGAGAAGGATAGCAGCAGATAAAGATGTTGATGGAGATGTTAAGAAGGAAAGCTCTTCCCCCTCTCAGTTTCCAGGAAAATTAATCATCTTCAAAGTGTGATTTCTAATGTCACTTAGATCTCAACCTACCCCCAGTGCAACAGTATTTATGAACAAACTAAGGGAATTAAAACTCATATTTTAGCTGCTATTGTAGCTGTTTACCAAGAACACAGAGAAAGAAGATAGGGAAAAATCATTTTCAAACATTTCCAAATACACTTTAGAATGCATCTTTCTCATCTTCCTGCCCCCTGTAGCATCTAAAAAGCTTTGCTACTATAAAGACATGCAGTTTGCAACATTCAAACACACAGAGCTCCTGAGTGGATTTTTGCTGCCCGTGGAAGTACTTTTCTGATCATAATTGAAGTATGTTGCAAACACAAAGTATTTCTGGGCTCTCGTAGAAATGTCACTTACCCTTTTCTTACGGGCAACAAACAAGAGCAACCCACCCATAAAAAGAGACTTTTCTAATTAGGGTAAAACGTATTTTTACAATTCTTAATTTTTCACAGTTTTCCAGCTTTTCTGACCTGATGCTTCGAGATTGATTTTTACATTGGAGATGTACCGGCTTGAAGATTCACAATATCACATTCCAATTGCCAGGGCAAGGAATTTCAGAGATATTTAGATGAATGTGATGATAACTACGATTGGATTACTTGAATTAACCATTTACCAGTCAATTGAACTCAACCTTCCCAAAGCAGGACCACCAGTACATAAACAACATCAGATAAGAATGGGTATTGAAGGCTATATCTTATTTCCTGCATGAACTCTAACTTATTGGGCTTTGGATAAGCCCTCTCTCTGTTTTTGTTTCCTTATTTATTTTTGCTTTTTGTTGGCTTGGTTTTCATTATAAAAGGGTAAATGTTTGATTAGAACTTTGGAAATAGCTCGGTAGCACTCATATGCTGTTAGGAGACAACATTGAATTGAAAAGACAGTAAGTATCTAGTCCAGTTTGGGGTCTTCCTGTCTTCTTCTGCCTTCTGTGTAATTCTGACCCAGGAAAGCAAAAGCAAATTATCCACATCTCACACTGCTTCTAAACGGCGTTCTAATCAAGGAGGGCCCCATATTAAAGAAACTTCCTTTTACATTCATGTCATAGTGACATGGTGCATTCTCAGAGGGAGAAGTAAATGAACTGGGTTTGTAGCAAGAAAATAGAGTAATGTTTGTACGCATGCAAGGATCTATTGTGAAGCTCTGAAATCACTCTTACACCAAATCAATTTTTCTGAGAAAGCTTAGACTTTGGGAGTACTCGTCAGTCTATTTTTTACCTCTAACTTTTCGTGGTCTTTGTAAAAAATATAGTTATCTAATTGAAGCGTAAGAGGGGATAAAATGGGACAAAATACAATGAAAACTTTTCAATAAATGTGTCTATCCTTCCTGAAGACTTTTCAGTAACAGTTAGATACGTTGAGTTAAAAAAAAACAAACAAAAATGTTACACATCTGTTCCATGGACCATCAGCAAAAGCATTTACAGATGCTCTTAGAAGAAGTTGTATTTATTTTTACTACTTTGGTCTAGGCATTCAGAAAATAAATGATATTATCATCTTCTCTTAAATTCCAAAACACCTAGTTTAACATTACAAATACCAGTTAGCCAAAGAAAACAATAAACATATAAAAAGTAAAACAACTAACAAAAACTCAAAGCATCTTTAATACTGGAGAAACTTAATTACCAAAGTTACTATCTTGATCTCCAAAAACATTGATTCAGCAATCATTTAACAGCTAATGTTCCACAAAACAAGTAACTTAATATGAATTAATGTGTAAACTACATGCCTACAAAGTGCCGGGTGTTACCTTGAAATCAGATGTACCAATATGCTAGCAATTATACTGTTTGTATTTGTTTTTTGGAAGAAAAATGAAAAAAATTATCACTTTTGGAAGGGGACAATGCTTTCTTCACAAATCATAGTAATTCACCTTGCCAAGTAGAAGCAAGTGAGAGAAATATTATTTGAAATAGTCTGCAACCCATATTCTGAGCAGAGGTGTGGGAAGGATGTGTATGTGATATTACAGATTGTTCTTTTAAAGCAATTGAATTGAATTCTGTTCTTCCGGGTATTTTTAAGAAGCAAATAGCTGGTGTTTAAGTGAAGAATGAAGTCAACTGTCCTTGATAGTACTTAACTTTAACTGGATATACTTTGACTTGTTCTTCCTCTAAATCTAGTAAAACTGATCACCAAGTTCAATGCTGTCATTAGCAATCTGCAGCAAGGAGCATTACAGACATTCAACGTTCTGTTGGTGTAGGACATTGGGGGTCCACAGAATCCAGTAGACAGAATGGAGTCCAGTTACTTGTTGGATTTATTATGGAGTAGACAATGGTTCTGGATTCTAATAGTAATTTGAAGGTTTATGATATCAGGGGTACACCTCATATTCTCAAACCCAGTTTCCTCAAAAAGAAAATGGAAATGATAGTTCTGCTGAGGGAAGAACAAGTATAACAGACATAAATATATACAGTGATTTTTTTTAGAATAAAAATACTAGCTCCTGAATGCTTCTCAGGTTACTTGTGTTGATCATTATTCTCTTGATTCACTTATAAACCCACCCATGTTTTTACTGTTTTGTGATGTCAGGCTGGTTAGTTGTTTTCTATACAACAGAAAGTACAAATCTGAAGGCAGGGAAATATGGATTTTTGGTCTCCTGTTATTATTTGTTTCACTGCTTGTTTGGGGTCATAATTTCTTTTGTTTCCTATTTTGTTGACACCTGGTTATTTCTCCTGACCTCAACAGTAGTGCTCTATTCCAGTACAATCAGCTGATTCCAACTTTTAAGTTTTCCCAGGGGTTAGAGAATCAACCAGCCTGAGGGAGATCTGCTTTCAGAGTTCTGGGCCCCAAATAAGTGAGGACTACAAATCTGCAACCTCGTCTTCTATTAGGTATGAATTTCTTCTCTGGGTAGCTCCAGATATCAAAGTTGAAATAATCCCAATTTCTTTCTATTATTTCTCACCTCTAGAGCAGCTTCTACATGATCCCATATCTTCTTATTTTCATACAGGTTTAATATCATCTCTCTAGTTCTTCTGTTCTTTAGTGCTTCATAACAGGGTTGTACAAATCATGTCTTTTATTATTCCTGTCTGTTGAACTTTTGGATAGAATAAAGTTATAAACCAGGATTGTTTTTTAACTCAAATTCATGCTTGATTTTCAGAGTTAAGATTATAATCATAGTTTTCACTCCTGTAGAACAATATGTTTCTTGATTATTATTATTCATTTATTAGACAATTCTCTGATTCCAGACAGACAGTCCTGCTATGTTTTGAACCCAATACATATGTTTTTTAAAACACAATTGAGAACTGAAGTGCAGGCATTTTTTCTTTAGGACAAACATCTCTTGACTTCCGGTTGTGAAATAATAGGGAGAAGAATAATTACACAAACTGGAAAGTATCTCCTAAAGGGATGGCTTATTTCTCAGCCAATTTATGACTCTTTTAATAATAAGAGGCAGAGGTAGATTCAGTGTATCTGAATCTTGATTTCTTACTTGCTACAAGAGACAGAAGTACAAATTTATGCATTCATCTCCTGACATTTAAGAGCTTGAAACATTTTTAAAATAGAGCATATTGTATAAGTTGCTACCTTGTTGCAGGATATACAAAGCCTACTTAGGAACTAGAATTGATCTGGACATTGATTGGCAACTTTTGTTTTTTGAACTTCCAATCCTGTGATTGACATCCTCACTTGAACATCTATCCTCCTTTGTGAAATTGACGATATTAGTAGAAGAAAAATAATCATCCTCTAATCAAGAAGGCTTAGTTATTAATAGAAGCAATTGATCACCTAATTATGAATTCAAAAAGATTTATTAGTGAATAAGTGTACTCTATTTCTGGAACAACTTAGGAAAGTGTAGTATTTGCAAGAGTCTCTATTGAGAACTTTGAGGAATTAATGCAAAATTAGAATAATACTATCAGGAACAATAGTTTACCATCACTTAAAGCTAATTAATACTTAATTCCAAATGTAGGCCTTGAAATATGAATGTTGCATTTTAGACATGGAACTGTTGCAAGTGTTGACTTGTAATAAGTCAGTGGTGACCTTGGGGAATTGAATGACAAGACTTGGTGAACGTTGATATTTCCATACACTGAATAACCTCATCATCTTAGAGAACTGAGAGGGAATAAGCCAAAGTTGGTTGAACACAATGATCATAGTATTTGTTTTGAGTTTTCTTTCTAAGTGAAAATACATTTTAATCATTCATTTAATCACTTTTTTGTTTCATCTAGTAAGTTGGAAAATATTTAACACTATATTTTATTTCCAGGATTTATTTGCTATTATGTTTGAATGAATATCTTCTACCTTTTAATTCATGTCTATTTCTCAATTATTGAAATACTTATGATTCATTTCTATTGTGATTTTAAAAAGCCAGCATTACATCTTCGTTCTTTTTTTCATATATTTTTATTGTAATTAATAGAAGGGTTACATTATATTCACCAGATGGGAGGTGCATTACCTCACAAACATTGATACCCTTTCTCATGTCTTGGTCCCCATTTTTCCCCTCCCGTCCCTACCTCTCATCTTATTTCCCCCCCTTCCCTATCTTATTTCGAATAACCAAATAAACGTATATACAATATATCAGATAACAAGGTAAAATACTGTAATAATATGAGATAACCAAGGGACAGCAAAAGAGATGAGAGATAACATAGTACATTAAGGACAACAATCACTCATTATATGGCTTTTGTTTCTATATCCTGGAGGTCTTTTCATTTAGCGTCATTCTATATGGCCTTATGTATCTAGGTCTTGTTCTATTGTGAATGTTTGCTAGGAGAGCCCAAGGTTTCTACTGATTATGACAAATGAGGGAAACCATTGAGCCCATGTTCTTTTGAGTCTGGCTTACTCCACTTAATATGATTTTTTTCTAAGTCTTTCCATTTCCTTACAATGGGGTGATGCCATTCTTTCTGACAGTAGCATAGAATTCCCTTGTGTATAAATATGCATCTTGTTGATCCATTCATGAACTGGAGATGTCAGAAAAGTTACCACAGGCACACAGGCTTGTGGTGGCTAAGTGTTCATAGCGACGTTGCTTTTTGATCCTTCGATGTTGGCTCTTCCTATCATTGTGAAGCAGAATTCACCAAGCCAGCATTACTTCTGCCCCTAGAAGTATATAAGTATGCTGTGCTAACAAGGCATACTTTATTGTCTAGTATATATTTATTTTGATCTTGTACAACCAAAGAGGAATAGTGTGAAGAACAACTCCCCAAGTACCCCACAGCAAATTCCTTAGTCATCATCCTTCTGTGGTGGCTTCTGGAATTTAACTGCTTTAGAGACTCCATGTAAATGTAACCATGTATCATTTGCCTTGTGTAGCTGGTTTACTTCATGTGACATACAATATAGACGTACGTATATATAATATGTATTTAAAGTTCATTCAGTTGTAGCATGAGACATAGACTTCTTTCTTCACCAAAATAGAATAAAACTTGATTTTGTGCACATATCCTTTTCTTTATCTATTAATTCTATAATTGTTGAATCGCTGGTAAAGATTTTCTCTCACTTTGTGGGTTATTGCTTGATTATTATAAATGTGTCCTTTGCTGTGCAGACACATTTTTAAATACATACAAACCTACTTATTCACACTTCCTATTATTTTCTGCTCTGTTCTATTGCAATTTTAGGAAGTGTTGAGGGAAGAGGGAAAGAGAATGGTCAATAATATGGAAACGCATTGTATTAATTATGGAATTGTTATAAGAAAACCCACTAAAGGGCACTTCATAATAGAAAGGAAAATTTTCGGGAAACTCATCTGATTGCAGTATATTAAGCACATATGTAATATCACAATAAAACTTTAAAATAATTTATTTGAAAAAAGAAATGACAAGAATTAAAAAAAACTAAATGACAAGTTAAAACAGGTTGTGTTAGGGAATAAATGCTAGTGCGGTTAGGGAGAATGATTAGACAAGGTAATAACTGACTATAATCAGAGAACGTTATACAAAAGAAAATAGCACAATTCATTGTGGAAGTTGTTTGAAGAACTGGAGGGAAAGGTGATGATGGAAAGTGACAGAGAGGTGAATTTGTTCAGTGTATATTACATGCACATGTGCAAATATCACCATGAAGTTCCCCTGTAATAGTAATATATACTAGCAGTTAGGGACTGAAGAGTCTGCTAGCCTAATACCTTACAGCAGAGGGGAGATTATCTACTAGAAAATGTTTATGTGGAGTGCAGTTAGCCAGAGGTTTTCTCTGGCATGGGCCAGGGATGTATCATAGCTTGGCGTAGGGCAGAGGCCTCTGAAGCCTGCCTTGAGTTAATACCTCCTTTATTACTGTCTATTTGAGGCCACTTCATAAACAGGAGGACTTAGCTCAATGCCGTACAGCTAACATGAATCCTGAGACAGTCAATGCCCAAATGGGTTTACTGACAACACACTTTGAAATGTTCTGACTCTTTCTTGAGGTGGAATCTAAGTAGTGGATCTCCATGTTGACTGCAGGTAAGTGTTTAGTATACCAGCACATACCATGAGAGTATTGCTTTGTTTACCATCATGCACCGATGGAAACTCAATGTGTGCTGCTTTTTATTTCAGATAAAAGAATACACATATGATATTAACTGCTTATTTCCCTTCCCTAGCAAGATCTCTAGTCAGTAAACTTTTCTCTCTTCTTCCCTCTGATAGATCTTATAATAATTCTGTCTTCCACAGGGCCTTGACATTTTTTAATGAAAGTAAAAGGCAAAAATGTTCTAGAAGCAGTGAATTTCTGGGGACATAAAATGCCAAACCAGAGTAGAAGGTATTGGATTTCCTAATGAAAAGTAATGCACCATCAATTTTTACAGATTTCTTGCCGCATTTACTTGGGAAATGAAAAATGAATTGAATAATGTAACAGAATGTTTATCTGAGAGAGCATCAGTTGCAAAAGTCTGTGCTTAGCTTGTCTCCTTTTGTAACTCTACATTCATTCTTTTGTTTCTCAGAATTACTGATTTCATAAGGATGTGTGCCTACTGCTAGGAAGAGTAGTTTATCATTAAAAAGTTAAATGAGGAATTAATGATTATTTTGTGGAATTGAGATTTTGACAAAAGAAGAAGCCTCCTAGAGTTTGGTGACATTCTTTTTCCTGATTTACAAACATATCACATGCATCTCTCTCTCTCTCTATATATATACATATATACCCCTCCATATATATAATATACACATACATATATAGACATATATGATACTTCCCTACACTTTGGTGGGAAATTCAACAGATTATATACATTTATACTTTTATATATACAATATACATAGATTATCTTAAAGTTAATAGTAAAACAAAAATCTATTATCCATGTCAAATCTTTATTAAGCGAATGCCAAGACAGAAATCCCCATTCTTACATCTATTATGCTCTCTCTTCCTGGTTTTGGTCCTCATAGTGATTCTCATTTGTATAGACTACTAGTTTCCGAAGGGGAAAAATAGGTAGAAGGAGATTATTGGGACAAATTTTAAAAGGCATAATAATAATTTCACTGCAAAATCAGAATAGGCTGTTCTGGGCAGTAAATCCTTGTTTTGCTGATTACCTAACATGATTGTTTCTTGGAAATGTGGCCTGAATTCTGCATAGTACAGTTTGTTTTATTAAACTGTGCTCTGAGGCATTACATATTTAATAAATTTCAGTTACAGGGCATTAGCTGAAGCCTCTCTCTATCTAGACTTTGCAATCACAGAAGCCAATTTATTGCCCTGAGGTGCTATTACTCCACTACACAATGAAACTGTATATTAAGTTTCACAAGACCCTAAGAGACTGGTGGGAGTGAATTAGATCATTATCTGTTGATAAAACAGATCACATTTAGATAAATGAATTCCTTCATTTGCCTTTAAACCAAACTGTCTATTACAATGGAAACTTGCTTAAAATGGCAGAGCTCTAAACTGCTGAGGACTGGGATGAGGAAGAGTTTGGAGACTATAAGCACCTTTAGTGGCTTCAACTCAGAAAAGAATAGCAAAGTCATTTGAATACATTTGATGAGTGTGAAGTTGAGTTCCTCTTCTTACACAGAACTGTAGTGGGAATTTGAAACAACACCGTAAGTAAGGATGCCACCCTATAGGACCCTTGTATAAATATTAGTGTTTAAAGAACTAGAAATCTGTGTTAGAAAACCTAAATCTTGTAAAATGAATGTTGATGGGAGTATATACATCACACAGTAAATTTATAGAAATTTTCAGAAAATAAATAAAAGTGATGATACGCACAGTCTCTGGATGACTTCTTTCACTTTTAAATATCTTTATAATACATTGACCTATATGTATTCAAAGACATATGGATGAATTCTCACCACAGCATTATAGTAAATAATAATCAGTAATGGATCGATGATCCCATCAACCCAATCAAAGGAAACAAATTGCATATTTACAAAAAGAACTGCTTAAAAGTAGTGGGCATGAATTTATTCTAATGTCATGATCCAATGTGAATTCGTTGCATAAAAATATTTTAGGTGAAAAAGAAAAATATAGGAGATTGAAACAAATAGGGGATTTAAAAACATACATGTTTGCATATAGCTGCAATCCCAGCTACTCAGCAGACTAAGATCTGAGGATCACCATTCGAAGCCATACTGGGCAAGAAAGTCTGTGATACACCAGAAAACCAGAAGTGGTGCTGTGGCTCAGGGTGGTAGAATGCTAGCCTTGAGGGAAAAGAAGTCAAGAAATTGGGGCTGGTTATTTGGCCTAGAGGTAGAGTGTTTGCCTATGCATGCACAAAGACCCGGGTTCAATTCCTTGGTACCACATACATAGTGAAAAAAAAGCCAGAAGTGGTGCTGAGGCTCAAGTGATAGAGCTCTAGCCTTGAGAAAGTCCAAGGACAGTGCTTAAGCTCAGGACTGGCAAAAAAAAAAAGTCAAGAAATTGCAGATGAGATCAGACTTGTTGCACCTATAGGGAGAAAAATTGTGGAAAGTGAATTTGTACAGATATTTCATGAGTCTAGAACTGTTTTAGCAATTATCTTTTTAATTTGCTGTAACTTGTTGGTATACTTTATGATAATTAAATTTTAATAATTTTTAGTTTTGTCTACTCATTTATTATACCCACATGTCCATTTGATAATGTTAATGAAGGAGGGTACAGACTGATGACTTTTAATTTGAAATTCCTAAGTTCCACATCTATACATCACCCTCTGTTAATTTTCTCTAAGAACTGTTCAAGATTTCATAAAATAGTCAACAGGAGCATACCTTTAAAGTTTCCATAAATGAGTATTATCTGAGATAATTTATAAATTGCCATGACTTAGATATAAAGATGTTCATGAATATATATCTAGATAGTCTCAATTGCAAGGCAGCACATCTGTTTTCTACAGACTTCTGAGAGGTTTTGGAATAGGAGCATGATACCACCTGAGAGCAGGTGGGGTTTAGAGCACTTGGTGAATGTTTATGTCTACAGCACCATTTGGTCCTGACATTTCTCACAAACAATGGGTCTAATGGAAACCTACAGTTTTACTACAGGGAAAACAAATGCAAGATGAAGTACACTGATTTCTTGGAAGACATCCAGCTACTCAGTGTATTAAACCAGAAACAGAGCAAGAGAAAGAGTCGTGGGAGATCACTGAATGAGTTTCACGCAGAGGAGATGTGAGTGACAGGCCACAATGCTTTGCATCCTGCACAATGACAATAACTGAAATGCACTCCACAGTTAACCAAAATTCAAGTGGCATATGTGTGCATGTATAATTTATTTCCTTTTTCAAAGTTGTCTCCTACCATTATAGACCACACAGAAAGCTCAAAATTGTTGACTCAGCAGTGATTTGATTGCCTATCAAATCCATACTCAACATCTGGAATACAAAACAATAGATGAATTTAACACAGACAATTATTCCAATACAAATGAATACCTTAACAATTTATTGTGTATAACAGCAGATAGACACATATAATTCCTATATCTTATTATTAATGAAGATAGAGCCTGAGCTACTCAAATATTTAATTTTTTTGAGATAAAAACAGTTGCCCAACTTTCTTCAACTGTGGTATCTCACAATTTGTAACAGAGCTGGAAGAGGAGCCTGATTCTCTGTGTTCCTTTTTTAAATTTATGTATATATCTGGTTTTTATGCCAGTCATATTGTTTTGATTACAATGTCTTAGTGATATCTATCAATATTCAGTAACTGTACAAAGAGGTTTAATTGGGGTATTTATAGACATGTATGCAATGTATTTTGATCAAATTCATCTTCTATTACTCTTCATTGATTACTCTCTTTTCCCTTCCTTTTTTATTTTTAAATAAAATCTGAGGCCCATCTTTTCAGAAACTTATTCAATGTGGAGATGCCAACATGAGGGCTGTGCTGTCAGAGAGGCAGACATGGTGTTCATTGTAAATTATTAGAGACCTATTTTCTGGCATTGTTATTGATTTAAACATTATCCAACTGATTTCCATTATTGTCATGAAATCAATATGATGGTTCTCTGTATGTGTACATCACTGCTTCCAGTTCCAGATGACAAATGTTAGGATGACACATGACTGGCCGTGATCAAAACATTACATTCTCATTTAAATGGTCTTTGATTTTCATAGAAAGGGAATAACCATGGAAAGCAGAAACATGTCTTGAAGAGACATTTTTTTAAGGCCTTGTCATTCCCTAGCTCTGGATCTGCCATTCTAAGACATGTCTGCCCTAATTCTCTATTAGCTCAAATTAAGTATTTATACATGCAATAAACATTTCAGTCAATCTTGAACAAACATGGAAAAATGAAATCATTCTGTTGTACAGTATAACATAGTTTTAAGGTGGTGGGGAAAGATTTTCCTTGAAGCACAAGAGAAAAACACCATTTAGGAGGACAATATCTTGATAAAATGAACATAGTCCAGATAGAGCTTCAAGCTACAACTCTAAAGGAAAGGTCAGAAATAGAGGAAGAAATGTATTGAGACCTCATCCTGTATGCCCTAGGAATTTTACAAATCATTTGTGTAACATCCAAGTTTATTCTACAAATTGGGAATAAGTTGAGCAACCAAAGAGTGCATAGTTTATTAGCTCATTAAGTTTTGTTCATTTTTCATGAAAAGATCTGTCACAGAAAATAATAAACCAAAGGATTTCATTTAAAGAACATTTCATTTTTTAAGAGTTCAGAGACTATGAAAAAGCGACACACCTTCATTTTTAGTACAAATTCCCAAGTGCTGACCATGTGTTAAGTCTTATTTTATATCAAACATCTGTGTGCATATTACATCATGCATAGAAAGAGACAGAGAAACAGAGACAGAAAGATGGTGGCAGGGGGTGATAGCTAAGAAGGAGTAAAATTAAGATGTTGTATTGATGACAACATCTTAAGGGAAATTCAGCTCAGGAAAACTGCCAAAATCCTTTTTCCACCAATAGATTCATTACGAAGCAGGTTGATTTATACAGAAGAGAGGTATTTATAATGCAGAACTAACAGAAAGTAGACGATATATTTAGGTTCTTCTTTTAATTGAGAAGTGGTTGTTGTTATAGTGTTTGGTTTTGTTTATCGGATCTTTGGGGGTGATGGTTCCAGCAGGTAGAATTAATCAAGGAAAATAGCTTTCTATAATAATAAGTACATGATTTACCTATTCACATTTCTGAGCTATTTAGAGTAAATTATCCATGAGATTGTGTCATTATTTTAACACAGCTGCAGTTGTTTTCTGCCAGCTTAATTTTAATCCAGGCAGAGTCTTAGTTGGGGAAACATATTTGAATAAGTATATAATAATTTCTATATTATTTCTAATTGGGATTTCAGAGAGTAACTGCCTCTTCATTTCTAACCAGTTACATGAATTAGCATAGTCAGCTTTTTGCATAGAGGTGCACAGCTGGCACTTGGCACTTTTTCTCTGAAGCAGATCATGGGAAAAACAGACATTTGTACTCAGCTTGATATGACCTGAACATGGCTACAGAAGGGCTTTTAAATGTCTTTTATAAGAAGTTCTCATTAATTATCCAGTTGGAATGATCACCTGCATAGCTACTATTCACAACATTTGGAAATTATTCCTCAAAAATCTTGTATGAAATTCATATCTTCTCAATATTTTTAAAGCATGAGAAGATCATGTGCTACAGGTCCTTTGCTGAAAATGCAGATATAGGTATACATGTGTAATGAGAGAAAATATTCAAATAGAAAAATCACATTAGTAATGGGAATACTTGATGAATACTCTGCCTAAGGCAGGTAGTCTGTATTTTCCTAAGAGCAAATACTAACAGTTCAAAACATGAGGAAAAAGAAGGAAGAAAAACAAATCGTTGGAAGATTTATCTATGGTTTAATATGTAGATCAGAAGTAACAAGGGGAAAACAAGAAGACTGGGAGGGAGTGGGGAGAAGAAAAGTGGGAGAAAAACCTGGGAAGGGGTAGCAATATTCAAGAAGTAATGTACTCACAACCTGATGAATGTAACTGTAACCGAGAACTGTAACAAGGAAGAGAGATCCTTTTGCTTCAGATTATAAGCAAAACAAACAAATAAATGAGAGAGCCAGTGAGGACCATGGGTTTACCTTTTGAATGACTCACTGCTCATGGAACAGCATTAAAACAAACCAATGTGAAGAAATAAGAAGGAATACCTTGCTTACTTTTATAAGAAATAAGTTTGTAAACACATTTAATACAATGCAATAGTGGTATCTGTAGTTTTCCAGCAGTGAGGAACAGGAAGTTATTCTCTAATGAGCCTAGAAGGGCAGTTGTACAAGGCAAAAAGGTACTCTGGACAGTAGTGTAACAGATGCACAGTAACATGAACACCATTAATAGGTACAAATGGTCAAGATAATTTTAATTTTGTGAATTTTACCACGATTAAGAAATGGAAAAATCTTATTCTGTTTTTAGAATCATGCTATTTCCATTCACATCACAATTTAAAAATCTTAGGGAAGATTGCACTTTCTATTGATAAAGTATTTAACAGAAACTCACTGATCAGCTTTAAATGTGCACAACACTGAACTGACATCACTGGAACATGTATTTCCAGGATATGTCTAGGAATTCATTTTTCTTGATCATGAAATTCACATTGCATTGGCTGCAATGATGGCCCTATTTATTTCATTAACTCAAGAATGTTTTATGGGGCCTACTTTTAACTTCTGCTTGGGTTTTCACTTGCTTCTTCTGTCCTTTCTTCTTTCTTCCAAGAACAACACTTTTCACGGTTGGGTTTGTGACACATTTGTTTGCTATTTGCCATTGCCAGTTTAATCAATTGTTCTCTTTCCTGTCTTCATAAAAACCGGAACTTTCTGGGCTTGGTTTTTATGAAGAGGCTGATGCCTAGTTTTCCTGTCATTTGTGTCATGTCTTCTTCTCTGATAAATTCCTCTGCTCCTCTACAATGCACAAGATCACCTCTGACTCAGACCCTTGCCCAAGGGAACTCAGTGAGGAGGTTGGAGACAGTGGGAACAGCAGTGAAACTGAGGCAATCCATCTTCAGAGTGCAGGACATAAAAGACTGTTGAATACTCTCTGGGACCTTTTTTCTGTTTATTGATTTATACTATAAATAGAGAAAAACATATATTAAAAGATTCCAGCTTGATGAATATTTGCAAACATAACACACCAATGCAGCCAACTTTAGAACATTACCAATGCCCAAAGTCCACATTCACCAGAGGTCTACTACTCTCTTGTTAATAACAAAAATTAGTTTCAAATGTGCTAGGTCTTTGTTCAAATAGAAATATTGTGCCATATTATACCTTAGTTCTTTATGCTTGCCATACCTATTCACTACTTATGTGCGATGTAACAATGCTTAGCTACATTGTATTAATTGTAATATAGATGGGCACATGGATAGTTTCCTTTGGGGGAAGAATATCACAAATGCTGCAGCATTTAAATATCTGAATTTTAGCTGAGTGCGGGGGCTTACCCCTGTAATCCTAGCTACTCAGGAGGCTGAGATCTGACGGTCAAGGTTCAAAGCCAGCCTAGGCACAAAAGGACCTGAGACTCTTATCTCCAATTAACCTCTAGAAAATGGGAAGTGAGGTTGGCTTGACGGTATGGTGGTAGCCTTAAGCTGAAGAGCTCAGGGCAAGTCCAAGCCCCATGACCCACACACAAAAAATTGAATTTTACCTAACATATGGATGTATTTGTGTAATGGGGGGGCAGGACTTAGTATATGCCATATCTTAGATTTATGAGATAATCTAAATAATATTTGAAGACTGACCAGCTCCACAGTGTGTATAACACCTCTGTTTTAGTCACCCTTTGTTGACTTTTCACAGACAATTGTTGTTTATCTAGGACACTTTTAGAAACATATATTGAAGTTTTCTTGTAATGTTTAGATTCATCTTTTTATCTCTATTTTTATCTCCCCTCCCTCCTTCCCTTTCTTCCTTCCTTTCTCTCTTTCCCCCTTTCTTCCTTCCTTTCCCCTCCCTCACTCCTTCCTTTCTCTTTCTCTCTCTCTCCCTTTATCTCTCTCTCTCTGTCTTTCTTTCTCTCTCTATCTCTCTGTTTGTCTCTTTCTTTCTTTTTCTTTCTCTCTTCCCTTTTCTTTTGAATAAAAAAATACTGCACAGCAGATTCCGTTGGTGCTCTGCTCTTCATCGACCTTATCGACCAAGAGTCCCAACTCTATGCCTCATACAGAGCCAACAGGAGAATGAAGCTCTGAATTCAGAAAGAATCCTTCTCTAAAAAAAAAACCTTGAAGATACTGGGTTCTTCAGGGATGGAAGATTGCCCTTCTACTGAGGGGGCTGTGAGCAACAGATGAAAGTTTTAGGGACAATTCCACAGACACGTCTCTATTCTGCCCATAGCAAGCATCCTTCTATTAGTCAGTCATTCTAAGAGCATTTTAGATGCTATTGGTTATTTTCAATGTGACTTTCTCATGGAGAAGATAAAAAATAAATTTATTTTAAAAGCTGCTTACCCCAAAATGATTCTCCCAAATCTATACTTTATTCTTTGTCTAAAAATGAGCAGGCGGTTAGATTTTATACTGTGATTATCTTCATTGATTCCATTGCACGTCTTATCTTATATGCGAGGACATTTTCCTCTTTTTTATTCCTTTATATTTATTCTCCCAAGAGGTTCTCATTTCCAAACCATTTTGAAATAAATAATGCAAAATATGCCTAGATATTATGGTGATTGTCACAATCAGAACACAGGAAAAGGAGTTTTAAATTAGTCCTCACTTTTCATGATGTTTTGTTTTCCCTAGTGCATCTTTAGGAAAGCAGAGAGACTCAGAGTGACAGCTGCCACATGCAGCACCTACTCAGCTTCCTACAAATACTGGCTGTAAGTGTGCTCGTTGTGGCATTTATTGAAGCAGGAATTAACAATGATTGAAATGAACAAAAATTGGTAAACAATGAAGAATAATATAATCACAATGAATATTTAATATAGCTACAATACAGCATTAATTATAATTATGTGAGGATAGGAAAATAATTTTGTAGTTGGATAGAGTAACAATTTTAGAACATGGGCTTATTAAGACCTTTTATCCCTAAATGATACTATACAAACAATCTTTTGAAATTGTACATAGAAAAATATATCGGGAAAGGTGAAAGTCAAAATGATATTTAGGATTAGGATAACTCTAAGTTTATGAGTAGAGAAAGAGACACAGATAAAAGAGATTTTAATCAAATGACAATTTTTAGAAATAACCAATATAATATCTTGTCTATATGTTTTTTTCCCAGTCCTGGGCCTTGAATTCAGGGCCTGAGCACTGTCTTCTGCCTTTCTCAAGACTAGAGCTCTACCACTTGAGCCACAGCATCACTACTGGCTTTTTTTGTATGTACGTGGTACCGAGAATTTGAACCCGGCTCTTTGTGCATGGCAGGCAAGCACACTATCACTAGGCCAGACTCCCAGCCCCTATAATCTGCTTTATTTTCTGTTATAAATCATATGGCCTTTAATTGGGTGTTTAAAAAATCATCAATGTATCAAAATGAAATTGAAACTCTAATTCATGTGTATATTAAGTGAGAATACTTCCAGAAAACTATTAGCATGAAACTGAAAATAGATACACATTCACAAAAGGTTCATAAAATTAGATCATAGTATTATATTTAAATACTATGATGTCATTCTACGAACCTTCTTGGATACATTGATGCAAATTCACCTGTGTTATAAAAGATCCAACAGGAGCAATTGCTTAAATTCATATATGTGTCGGACTTTTGTGGGAAAAAGAGATGCTACTATTTTCAGATGTGTTATTTGAACAGAAACAAGTAAAGTTAAAGTGAAAAGTGTTATTGTGAAAGGGAGAAAGTTCCAGGAGAACTGAGGACATTCAACATTACCCAGATATCTTTCTTCTTCCTGTAATAATACTGATTCTCAAAAGATTCACGGTTGTCCTTGACTAGAAGTAGACCAACACGAAAAAGCAGGTATTGTTTATAGATGGGTGAAAATGAATGAGCCTGTATGTGCATATGTGTGGGGGAGAGTTCGGAGAGTGTATGAGCTTGAAATATTCTTTCCTTGGGTATCTGTGATAGATCCTGTCAGTCAAAATTCTGTGGCTCAAATAAACTATGAAAATATCACAAAGGGAAATTAAAAGAAATTCCAAACCAACAATGAGATACTGATACAATTATCTCCAGTTATATAAATACTTAAATACTCATTTGACCATAACTGATAAATACCTTAGAGTTTTTATATTAATTCTCAATTACTATTTCATTCTCTAGTATTGAGAAAAATGTTATACATTTCTCATTTCACCTCTACTTATGTCTATTTATGCTATTGGTTATAAAATAGAAATATAATGGAGTGCCAAGAGAGGGCAAACAATATGACAAAAACACTTCTGCATGTTTAACTCCCCTTCCTTGATGCTTCTGAAATCTTGCTGTTTTCTTCCCTGAATCTAGCCCTGAAACTTACAGTTTATCATTGCTGTTGTTGTAGAATATTTCTTATCTGGGTTCGGTCGGGTGTGGTTATTATACATAATAAGTTAGTTAATCATGTATCTTTCGTACATGATAAATTTTACAACTAATATAATTTGGAGAATTTCTAAAAAGTTGACATTCAACAAATCTATAAAGCTGACATTGTATATGACTACGGATGTACTGCCTACACTATATTAGAGCTTCCAGAAGATTTAGTGAAGAAATTGGTGGTGAAATAGCTCAAGTTGATGAACAAATTTTGTAAATCAAAAAAGTAGCACCTGTAAAAATATGAGTGCTGAAATTATTTTGTTTGTTTTTTTTTGCCCATCTTGGGCTTGAGCTCAGGGCCTGGATTTTCTCAAGGCTAGAGCTCTACCACTTGAGCCACAGCACCACTTCTGGTTTTTTTCTATGTAAAGTGCTGAAATTTGTAAGTGAGAAAATATTGCCTGATTTCAAGTTTATTAGTATCATGTATTTAATTAGTTATCTACAATACATATAAGATTTTAACATTGTTTAATGGAGTTTCCTTATAAACATTGCAATACATTTCATTTTTTTTAAATAGAGGGTTATAATAATCAGTGTGTGTTGAGTTTTTATTGATACAAAAGTAACAGAAAAAATCCAAGGAATGACATATTACCCCTGGATACCTTGCCTCAAAGTAGCAAATATATTAAGATGTCTATGATGAATACTTCAAGAATGGTTAATGACCAAAATAAATGCTCACTGCCAGGCTATGAGGAATATGTTGGTCTTCACACCCTGCAGTAACTAAATGTTGATTGCCACTGTGAAAAATAAACACAATCAGGAGCTGGGGATCGTGCTTACAGCCATATGCTATTTTTCCTTACTTTAAATATGAGTCCTGTGGTACTGGGGACAGGCTGAGGGATGCGGGAAAATGGCTGTCATTGTTTTCCCTCTTTATTTCCATGTGCAAGAAAGAAGCCATATAGATCATTTAGTATTATTAAAATAATTTGACTCTTTTACCTTTTGTAATTAATTAATACAATGACCATAGAAAGTGTTAAATATAAAGAAAACCAGATTATCAACATATTATTTACCTAAATATAAACAAATAATATAGCCTGCAGAAAATAGCTTTCCTATCTCAGGCAAGAAGAGGAAATGATAAAGTATTAGCAGACATGGAGAAAGCCTATGACCTATGGGTCATCCTGATCTCTTCCCAGCTACCATCTTCACTCTGGTCCATGGAGGCTCAGAGTCAGGGTTGAGGCTCTTTCTGAGTCCTCCTGCTGTAATTTTGGCAAGGAGCAGTGCTTTTGAGAAAGTGGGTCAGCACTGTAAAAGTTCACCTCTTTCTCTGAGGCTTGAATATTGCCATTACTGCCCAGAAAATGGGAAGAGAGAGGATTTACTGCTCGAAAATCTTCTTCATAAATCATTAAGCTCAGCAGAAATGTGTTCCTCTAATTTCTAGTAGAAGTGATGAATCACTGGAAAATGCATTCTTCCTCTTACACCGAGGGATTGGCCTTTTGCCCAAACCTTCCCGAAGAGTCTAGGCCAAGGTCGACTGCAGAATTAAGGAATGCTTCAGAAATCCTGGAAAATAAGAGTTCCAGAAAACAGGTGTGTGCACGTGTGTGTGTGTGTGTGTGTGTGTGTGTGTGTGTGTGTGTGTGAGAGAGAGAGAGAGAGAGAGAGAGAGAGAGAGAGACAGAGAGAGAGAGACAGAGAGAGAGAGACAGAGAGAGAGACAGAGACAGAGACAGAGAGACAGAGAGAGACAGAGACAGAGACAGAGAGAGACAGAGAGATAGAGACAGAGAGAGAGTAAAAGAATGATGAGAAACAGAGACACACAAAGAGAGAAGGAGGGAGGCAGGGAAAGACCTATGGAATATGTGAAACTGGAAGCACTTCAATAATTAGGAAGTAATGTGATTAATAAGTCCTGTGTCAGAGATATGTGAGATATGTGGAAGTTTCAGACACTTGAACTTCATAAGTATCTACTTTAGGACATACAGAACTTTTTGCTATCAAATATGCATTTCTCTTATAGAATAAAATGAAAGGCCAGGAGGCGGGGGTGCAATGTGTCTCATAATGGGACACAAAAGAAGAAAATGAAGAATGTAAAAGAATCGTTGCTACCTTAAGAAATAGTTAAGATTCAGGTAATGAAATCTAGAAGCATAATATTCTAGTAATTTCCCATTGAACATGACCTTGTCGAAAAAACATCTAAGTTTATCTTATTTTTAAGTAGCTTGGGCACCTATTCTGTCTTTTCTAATTTAAGCAACTGAAAACCTTGGACATTCTGGAAGACTGATAGACGTCCATCATATTGCCAGCAATCTGAGTTTCCAGTTGCTGGTGCTGAGGTCACAGAAGCAGGGGTGGTGTGCTGACTGGCAGTCCTGGCCCGTGGTTTTCATACGTCAGTGTCCTCACTACTGGATAAAAGATCTGCTGGCATATATTTGATATGAGCAATGGATAAATACTAATACTGTTTCTTAATTCACATCACTTTGTGGGTACTTTGCAGCATCTTTTCTTCTCCTCAGTCATAGTTGAACTTGGGGGATGGCAGTGTCTTGACCCCTGGGAAAGCTTTACTTGGTAGTTTCCTGTAGCGTGACTATCTGAGCTCAAGCGTAAGTCGAGTTAACAGTATTCCCCAGGATTCAGAACGCTTTTCTTCCTGTTTAGGCCATTGTTAACTCCTGGTGATCAGTTCCTGCTGGCCGCTCCTGGGCGTTACATTTACATTGCACTGCATTCTGAATATCACAAATGGATTCTGTATGTCTCTGTAGATGTCTTGTCTTTGCTCAATATGCTCTTCAGACTCATCTCTCTTAACTTACCCTTCGGGAACCTGTGCTTCATTTCGCTTTCTCTCGAGTTTCTAGTGATATTTATAGCCCGACGTGGGTGATATTATCCCTAGCCAGCTATTGCTGTCCCAGAAGCAACTTCTAAGTGATTGCTTGAGTGAGAGAGGGTTACATAAAACACCCAGAGTGTCCTCTCTCCTTCCAGAAGGTTTCTCTAAATAATGTGTTCACATATAGAAGATCTCTTTTCTTATAAGGGACTGTGGTGATTTTGCTGGTAGTTTTCTGTTCTTTTACCTACATTCCCATGAGAAGTCTGCCATACTACCAACACTCATTGTATACTTTATTGGCTCTGAGCCTTCCTACTTTTCCTTCAGTTTTAATTATGTAGGCAACGTCTTTGTAAAAAATGCAAGAAAACTTTTCATAGTTTGTAGGGTAAAAAGTAGCACTATTATTTCCTTAAGATAGGATTGGATTAAGTTACTGAATATACTCACTCAAGCTATAAGCATTTGCAATGATAAAAAGACACGGTATAGAAGCTGATGGTGGTGGCTTATCCTAGCTACTTGACAGGTAGAGATGGAAAGATTAAAGTCCAAGATCAGCCCAGTTAAAAAAACAAACTAGAGAGATTCTATCTCAGAGAAAAAGCTTGATGTGATTGTCCATAGTTTATACTAAAAGCTATGTACAAAGTATAGGTTTTAAGATCATGTTCTGATGTTGAGCTAAGCATGCCACACCCATCTGAAAAAAATTATTTAAATAAAAACGAGGCTGGGGTCATGCCTCAAGTGGTAGAGTGAATGCTGGCAAGCATAAAGCTCTGTTTTAGAAACTCTTTTATGCTCCTCCATCCAACAATAATGACAGTTGCTCAAGTAGATACTTTTGTATTTTACAAAAAGTAGCAACAATTTCTCTGGTACTAGTTGGCCATGTGGCAGTTATAAAAATAATCTGGGAACCTATGGAAAAAAACAAAATTCTCAGAGCACACCATGTTAGCTATATTATATGTAAAATGTTCAAATATCTGTCCCAGTGATCACTGTAGTCCAAATCTCAAGCTCCTTTTCCAATACGAAACTAAATCTTAGGAAAACTAAAGTATCATTTTTAATATCATAAAGTAACCTGAAGTATTAGGAAATGAATGTGTACTATGCTTGAATCTTGGCCAATTAATTTCAATATTTTTCAAAACAGCAAGCACAAATGATCAAATTTCATGTAAAATTTTAAAAAAATATTTAATGACAAGGGTGATGTGCAGAGGGATTAAAATTATACGAGTCACAAAATGAGCACATTTCCTCTCCTGCAATGCTTTCTCTTCCTTACTCCCTCCCTGTCCCTCCCTCCAGTCTCCACACACAAATTATGTAGCTCAATTTCATCACTCTCCAGTGAGCTCCACTGCTGCACTTTTTTACCTTTTTACTCTCAAGTTCTTTCCAAATTTTTAGTGTTTTTTTGTTGTTATTTAGAGACATTTAAAGCATGAATTAGTGGGCCCAGCTTGAAACTAATAATCACATCATATGAATTAATAAAAACATTGATTTTTCCACTTACTACACTAATTACTCATTTATTTATCATTAACCAAAGCATAATCAAGTATCTACCATAAGCCAGTTACCAAGTCAAAATGTTCTAAAAAGTTAACAGTCCCAGAGGAGATACCGAAGAACACAAACATGTTTTACAAATACATTGTATGGCTCACAATTTTGACAGTGATGGAGTAGTCTGTGAAACACTCTCCCTCAGAACATGAGACCCTACAAGGATTTGGGGAAGGTCATAAATCAACTGTTTTAAGGCATTAGCCACTAGACAGAGTGGGGTGACCCATGAAAGACAGGAAGCACATTAGGAGAGACTCATGTTCAACCTCAATTCCTGCCCAGGGACATTTCCCAAATGGGCAGAAAACTAGAGTAAACCAAGAGAGTTGAAGTTTCGCTGCCTGGAGGGTGCTAGGAGAAAATAAGGTTGCTAAAATAACTGCAATTTGTAATTTACCTAAGAATAGAAGGACCTGAAATTTGTTCAGGCATAATTTTTTCAATACTTGGAGAGATGCTTGGTGAACAATAGCAGAAAAGCATGAAGGTTGAGATGTGAGCCAAGCCTGGAAATTTGCAGGAAACTTGAGCTATTGTGGAGTTTCTAATCTCAGATTGAAAGCTCGTAATGGCATCAATCTTCTTAATTTTGTTGAGTATATACTGGACTCTTGACTACATTCTTACCCTCTTCTCCTCTACATTTTTTTTGCTCTTCTACTTTTTACCACACCCCATCAATTTTGAGAACCCACTTCCTGGTGTTTCTTGTGTGAATTTACAAAAATCCATACACACATGAATATCCATATTTAAAAATGCAAATATGACTATACAAAGGATAAACTCATTGAGCTAAGATGTGTAACTTTTTTTATGCTTGTTTTTGTGCAGCCTGTTTAATGCCTGTATAGCATTTTAAGAATAGCAGCTACAACAGATGTACACCTTCTCATTGTACATTTCCCTTATTTATTTGGCATTGAACTACTAAATATTGGCTCAAGTTTACTTCTGGCTTGCACGTGTGATGAGATTTCTTGGCATTAAGAGACTAGGTTGTAGTCATCCATCCCTCAGCACTTCTGTCATTTGAAGAGACATAAATGGAACTAGTGAGTAGACAATGGAGAGGCTGCAGAAGTAACCAAGGAGAATGAGTGACGTGCCCACTTGGATGGAAAGGAGACATATTCTTGTCATACTTACAGAGGAAGGAGTGTATAAGCATTAGGGGAAGGAAAGGCAAAGGAATTATAGTAATTCATGAGGAAAACTCAAGAACATGGAAAACAGATGAACGTACAGTAACTATTCTCATTACTTTATAGATTAGTTAGTGAAAAGGTTCTCATGTAAATAAGGGTGGGCAGGTAAAGACAAAAAGAAGCAGAGGCAGACACAGAAACATACTTTGACAACTTTTTAAATACTCTGAACTAAACATTTTTCTGTCACAATTCAGCCAATCTTTGATTTTATCTGTCTGCTGGGGCTAATTCCCATTTTTGGTAGAAAAATATAATCAGTTCTTTTTTTCATTATTTGGTTTATTTTTGACAAATGCTATAATTGCCTCAAAATACCCCTAGAATTCCATTAATATGATTTATCATACATAGCAATAGAGATCACATGATATTCTTTCATTAGAAAAAGAAATGAACATGTATTTTAACAATAGGTAATAGTGCAGTGGCTAAACTCAGCATGATAGTTCAAGACTAATGGGCCAAGGGGAAGTGACTTAAAGAGTGGAAAGGGAGTAACCTGAATGTCATGCTTTGTCATGCTTTGTCATGCTTTGTCAGTCATGGCGAATGCCATCCAGTTTCAGCTTGTCTTAACCAAGGCTTGTGATCTTTTCTCTTAAATTTCAACTCTTTGTCTATAATTAACATAACCTTAAAGTTTTGTAGTTTGAGGTGTCTGTTATAAAATGTCATGCCAGGCAGCTAATGAAACTGGAAATTTTGCTCCTAATTTCAAAATTATTTATTTGATGTTGTTCTTTTTCTTTTGGCACTGTAGACTGAACCCAGGAAGTTACACTTGCTAGAAAAGTGCTTTGCCACTGAGTTACATCCCAGCCCTTAAGTCAATGTAGATAGTGTAATCTTTTGTTCAAATATTAATAAGGAGAATAGTAGAAATTATTTTACACAGAAGAGCAGTCAGTTTTAAGTCAGCTACCTCAGAATTGAACAAATTCTAATATTCGTATCTCCAGACACATTTCAGTTCAGAGAAATACCAGCACAGGAAGAAAATTAGCTAATGATTGGATGCATGTTTGTCCTCCAATCAATTCGGATTCACAATCACTGGAACATTTCCTTTTCTATTCTATTGTTTTCATAAAGTATAGGCAGTCCCTACAACCTCCCACATTTTTTTCCTAGTCACACAGTTTCACACATTGCTCAAAACTTTTTTCTCTCCTTTTATAATTTAAATCACTTCTCTGTGAATGTTTTTTAAGAAATAAATTTTATGTCCAGAAACTGAACCTCAATGATAATAACAAGAAAGACTTCTTTATTCCAGTGAATAGTAAAGAAAACGTTCACCTGAGTTGTGTAAAATCAACTGGACAAAATCCTCAGTGCTAGACTTCCAAGAATCCCCAAGCTAGAGCCAAAATGGAAGAAGTAGCAGGCAGTTGAGGCAGTTCTTTTTATTTTCATCTTTAATATTTCTCTAGGATGTATTAAAAATACAAACTACCAAAAACGAAGAAAACAACTGCTTTCTGTCCTGTGCCATATCTCATCAAGAAGATTCATTTTTTTTCTCCTGGAGCACAGTTCCAAAGGAAGCAGAACAAATGAAGAAAAAGCAATATTATGGACAGCTTTCTTCAAACACCCAGATACATGATAGTGCCAGGAATAAAATTCTGGATTTAGTGAAGGTGGGGCCTGTGCTTCTTTTTTTGGTCTGCTCCTTCCATTTTATGTGAACTAAGTAAATATTGGCTGGGAACACAACTGTAACTCTTGTTAGCCTTTCATGGTGACAGTGCCTTATTGATACATGCCCTCCTAAATTGCTGCATGCCATTCTCGTGGCTGAATGAAAGCTTCCATCACAATCATCCTTTCCATCCATTGTAAGTTTGCATAACCCATTTTCTATGCTGTAGTACTATTTTGTGTTTTATGCTTGTATATGAACCTTAGGAAATAAGCCCCTTAATATAAGTATTAGAAAAACAAACCCCTTAATATAAGGAAGTATGAAATGCAAAGATTATTACTCTTTTTTTCATATATTTTTATTGTAATTAATAATAGGGTTACATGATATTTGCCAGATAGATGGTGCATTAATTCCCATACACTGATACCCTTTCACATGTCTTGGTCCCCATTTCCCTCCCCCCAACTTCCACCCCTCATCTTGTTTTCCCCCATTCCCTATCCAATTTCAAATAACCAAATATAAATATATCCGATTATCAGGTAACAAAGTGAGATACTGTAACAATATGAGATAACCAAGAGACAGCAAAAGAGTTGAGAGATAACATAGTACATCAAGGACAACAATCACTCATTATATGGCTTATGTTTCTATATCCTAGAGATCCTTTCATTTAGCGTCATACTATATATGACACTATATATATATATATATATATTGCCTTTGGTATCAAGATTTTGCTCTATTGCAAATCTCTGCTAGGAGAGCCCAAGGTTTCTACTGATTATGACAAATGAGGGAAACCATTGAGCCTAAGTTCCTTTGAGTCTGGTTTACTTCACTTAATATGATTTTTTCTAAGTCTTTTCATTTCCTAACAAATGGGGCAATGTCATTCTTTCTGACAGCAGCATAGAATTCCATTGTGTACAAATACCACATCTTATTGATCCACTCATCAACTGAGGGACATCTAGGTTGGTTCCATATCTTTGCATGGTAAATAGTGCTGCAATGAACATCGTTGTGCTGGTGGATTTAGTATGTCTCTTTTTTGACATCTTTAGAGGTATCAATCTCTCTGGAATTTCACCACCACCACCATCCACCATCATTACCTGTTATTTTTTTTTTAAAAAAAACTTACTGTGTTTGTATATTTGTATTTTATGAACCACTATGTAGTGTTCTCCATATCTCACTCTTGGATCAAGAGCATGAGGACTTTACTACTAGAGAAACTATAGCTCAAAAATGAGAAACAATTTGGCTTCTATTTCACAAGTAATAATTGGCAGATGATGAGTCAAACCTGGTCTGTTGATTCTAGAGACCACACTCCATTCCAAGGCTCTTCTACCCAAGCCTTTCTTAAAGCTTTGTCTGATTACATTTATATGCTAAGTACTCCCTGAGTACTTGCACCTGTTCTGCCTCTAAACATGCCAGTCCAAATAACCACAGAGAGATAAAACCCTGTGCCCAGTGACTACTTTCCTGCAGCTTTTCCATTTAAGAGGAAGTAAGTCTCATAGAATTTATGATTCTAAATATAAGGTATTAATGTGTTCCCTGATGAATCTAGGGCACTATTCATTCTCTCTACTACACTATTTACAATATTTTTCTTATATTAATCAGTTTTTATCTTTTTGTTTTCCTTCCCAAGACCAGTGATGTTCGTGTGCTCTGAGAAAGCAGGGCTTAAGGGTGGAAAAAAATCACTGACTATTATAGATAAGAGAAAAATGGAAACACAATTACATCAGATCCAGGGAATCCTCAAAGACTTCAGCAACCAAGACAAGGCAGTATAGATACAAATGGATGGTGAAAGGATCAGTGCTATGAGTTATATGAATATCATGATAAAAATCCCAAATAGAGCTTGAAAGTCCTCTCTCGATGGCTCTTTAAATCTAAACTCACCTGCTCCTTCTGGATTCTTCACCCAGTTCTGTCTTGTCATCCACAAAGCTTTCATTTGTCAGGGTGACCTGTTTATTACTGTAGTAGGAACTGGATGGGTATGGGGGTAGCATATCTTTCACAGGAATACCACCAATTATCCACTTTTTATAAACAGAGAACTTCAAATTTATTAAGGAAGTACTCCAGTGATGCCTTTAGAACTCAAATTATACTTAAAATCAAACAAATAAAACCCCATCCAGCAGCTAGTTATTCACTCCATTATTGGGCATTTGTAAATTCCAACTGTAACATTCAGCCAAATGGGGTTCAAATTTTCCTCAAACAAATAAATCATTTTAAAAATCAAGTAGCACTCTGAAAAGTATGAGACAAAAATATTGTACCAACTTCCTATTTCCTGCCCAGGATATGGATCGTATCTCTGAAAAGCCTCCTTACCAGTGACTCAGTAATGCATAGCTGGTTTTGGTTTTCAGATCAAATGTCTTGGCAGTAATGTTTGTTTCCATTAATAATGACGGTGAAGGGCAAGAGTGATGATACTGGCACTTCTGATCTGCCAATGTCCCCGTTATGTGAAAAAGTATTTTTTTTTATTGTGTCTAAGGTAAGTATGAATAGTGGAAGAAAAAGGATAGTTTATTTTAAGTTGTGTACAATCCATGGATTCAGGCAATCATTTGAAGGTACATGGACATATCCCCTGCAGATGCATTAACCCCCCATACTATAATGCATGTTAACAATAAACACATCCTATTATTATTATTATTATTTATGGAGATTTCTTTCCTGTGATGGACAATGAAATAGAAATAACACATTTGTTCATTTATTTCTCACATTAGCCCTATAATCTTGGCAATGATACTTTATTTCCTGGTGTTAAATTCTATCCTAGATCAGTTGAAGTAAGTGTCTTTCTGAATTGATATTTGTACATTTAAATTTGACTTCTAAGCCCTGGTGGACTGACAAAGGTTCAAAATGGGTATTTTGCCTACCATTTTGTCCACTATGATGAACAAGTTCTAAGAATAAAATGAAATGGGTGAAGTTCACAGCAAACATGAAGAGTGGCAAATAAAAACATCAGAAAACAGCTGGAGTCAGTAGCCCCTAAGGGCTAAGGCAGAGAGCAAGACACAGTGATGTGAATATAGCCTGACCAGGAAGAGTGAGAAAGCTGAGAAGCAGATTGGGAAGTGGGGGAGGCAGTCACAGATTAGTTCAGTTTCACTTTAGAGCATTCCCTTAGAAAGAAGGTATAATATTCAAGCTTTAATGGACAGCATGAAATACTCGATGTAGTTTCCCAGCACACGCATGCATGGTTGGTTACAGATATATTCATATCTCATTTTGTAAACTCATAAATTCATTTTAATTTATTTTAAAACCAGAAAATTAAGAAGCACAGACAGAACATCAAACATAGAATGTCCTGGATAAAACATTGCTAGCCTCTGAATCAGGGTATTGCAAATCAGCTTCAGAAGTAATTTCAAGGTGCCAAATGGGTGTGCCAATCAGTAGGAGTGCAATCATTTGGAAAGTGCTTTAGTATGCATTATGATTGCATTCATCATCTTCCTTACCATGGTATACCCATCAAGTTGCTCCACAGAAACAAAAGAGAAAAGGAGGCAAAGCTTGAAATCAAGAAATTGACAGGCTGCCTTTGTGATGTTTCATTAGTTGACTTGAGTATGAAAATTCTCAGACAATGCATTGCAGTGGGAAGGCTAAGATCAAGATTCACCAAATTCCAAGCAACCCTGACTAAGTGACTTTACTAATCCAAATGTTAGTGTCAGAGAGAAATAATCAAAACAGGGACATGCAGTCTGCCCTTATCAAATTGTTACTTCACAATTGAAGCTATTAGACCTGAAACTTCAAGAATTTTCCTGGTTCCTAAGTAAATAACTACAGATCAAGATTACGTTGGATAAGCCTCTCCCCCAAATTCACAGGAAAAAATGTGTAAGTGGTCCCTTCCTTTATGTAGGTTGATATTTTAGTGTCCTTCAATAATTCACAGGGAAGGGGCCAGGAGTTTGGCCTAGTGGTTAAAGTGCTAGCCTAGCATGCATGAAGACCCGGGTTCGATTCCTTGGTACCACATATAGAAAAAAGCCGGAAGTGGTGCTGAGGCTCAAGTGGTAGAGCTCTAGCCTTGAGAAAGTCCAAGGACAGTGCTCAGGCCCTGAGCTCAAGCCCAGGCCTGGCAAAATAAAAAAAAAATTCACAAGGAATTGTCATTTGATTAAAGGAGAGGAAAGATCATAGTCCAAAGTTTTGATACATGTTTTTAGTACAATTATTTGATAAAAATTTTTACTATATTTTTGAATTAATTGCAAAATCTAAATTTCATATGTACTCCTAGAAATTCCTCTATGAAGTCACTATCAATATGTGTAGCTGAATATATATTCATTTTTTAAATTTTTTTGTCAGTGGGGAGTGAACTCTGGGTTCTTCAGCTCAAGGATACTGCTTTACCACGTTGAGCCACAGCACCACTTTTGGTTTCCCCTGGTTAATTGGAGATAAAAGTCTCAGGATTTTGTGCCTGGGCTGGCTTAGAATGGCAGTCCTCAGATTTCAGCCTCCTGTATTTATTCATTTTTGCTCCCAAGTCTATTCCAAAAATATCAATATATACTTGTCTATTCTCACATGTACCTATTTATTAATTAAACTTCCATGTGTCCAGTCTGTGGATCCTCAAACCTGAGATCACAAGACTTTCTCATTACAGTAACTAGTTTTTGAATGAAGTATTTCTCCTACAATCCTTTCTGCTATGCTATTTCTCTTCTATATTCCTGAGCATTGAACAATGAATAGTTGCTACTTTTAGCTGTTAGTGGTTAAAACCCTGTGGTGGACAAGAGTCTTTTTATTTCTCTCTTAATATTGATTAGCGATTTTATATCTTTTTTTCTTCAAATGGTTCAGTGACTAATATTTCCCCAGATGAGCGTCCATGATTTGCACTAATACAAAATAAATAGGACACCCAAGTGTTTTTTCACAACTTATTTAAGTAGCAACATGGGGGTTTTCATAACCTTGAATCATTGTCATCCTTTCTGTAACATTTTATTCTCCATTTTATTCTCTCAGTTGGTCTAAATTATCTCTGCTGAAATACCATCCTTGAACATCCTAGGATTAAGTTTAAGCGATTTGAGTATGTATGCTGTGTTTGCTTCTATAGATGTACGTAGGATGCAAACACTACTTCTGTTGGTAAAGTTCTAAGTCCTATACCAAAATTAAGTTGAAGACAAGCAAGAAGCAGGGAGCTGTATGGAAGTTTCTCATCAGCCTCCCACTTGGAAATCAAGGGCAGAGAAGTTCAACTCTCCTGAGCTGCCTGTAAGAGTTGGCCACGATGGTGCTCTATTAATAATGCATAAAATAAAACAAAGATTTCATTTCACAGCCAAGAATTTCTTCATTACTCATGGCATGGACCCGTACTTGGGATCTCTTCCTCCTCAAAAGTACCAGCAGATGTCTCCATGTTATTTTAAAAATAATCTGTGTGTGTGTGTGTGTGTGTGTGTGTGTGTTGAAAGGGGTGACACTGGAAAAGATGCACTATATTTACAAACTGCTTTATTAAATGGTAACTCCTTTGAGTATTTAAAGGCAATAAAAAGAATCAAAGTCAAAATGAATAAACAATTTTTTACTTTCTTACTGCTTTTTTTTCCTTTTTCTTTCTTTTTTTTTTTTGCTCTGAGAGTTTCTTCTGTCTCTTAAGGAGACATGCCTTTTAGATATGGGATTTATATCCTAGAGGGCTTAAATATGAAGCTGGAGATGCTTCAGAGAAAGAGGCTGCTTGACATTCAAAATGTATTCTCACATTGTAAATGTATGGACATGTAACGATGGAGACTCCTCTTTTACCAATGTAAGCTAGACAAAATAAATACAAGAAAAAAAGAAAGTTATCCTCATTGGTGTGACAGTGAGACTGATGTCACTTCACAGGAACTCTGTGAGGGAAAGGTCACAGTCAACACCCACTCCGGAGGAAAGAGAATTTTCATAGTCTAACTTCCAGAGTAGAGACTGTAACTTCTTGAGAGCCACTGAGAAAAAGATCACTGACTTCTTACTTGGTTCTAGACTCCAGGCCTTACCCACGGAATTGGTCTTGTATGGCAAATACCTCCACATACACACCAGAGAACTAAATGTGCTACAAAAAAGAGAGATCTTTGATTTTATTAATTTGTATTGCCATTCCAAGTCTTTTTCGACTTTTTTAGTTTTATTTTCTTTTCCTGTTTTTTTCTTAATTGGGAAATTTATGTCATAAAGATAACTCTTTAAAAATGCAGAAGGTTACTGGTCTCTGGCGGCTCATAACTATAATCCTAACTACTCAGGGAGCTGAGATGTATGGATCATGGTTCTGTTCAGAGTCAGCCAAGGCTGGAAAGACTGTAAGACTCTTAACACCAAGTAACCTTCAAAAGACGAGCCTGAGGCAAAAAACTCAGGAACAGTTACTAGGCCTTGAGTTCAAGCCACAATTCAGGTAGTTAAAACTATTAATTTCCAAAACTGTCACAGCTTCTCCAAATTTTGTCAATTCTTTATTTCATTCATCTATAACTATTTTTCTGATCTCTTTGAGGTTTTGAAGAACATTTATTATTTAGAAATACTTTGTTTAATTTTTGCCTATCTGTAACTATTTCAAATTCTTCTCAATAACTTCTTTTAAACTTCAGTTTCTTTTGGTCAGAGAACAATGATCTTTGAAATCTATTTTACTTGCCTATTCCAGATATTGTTTCATTGAAAGGTAAGGAGAAATGTGTATTCTGATTGTGCCTATGGTTATTTCACTAGAAATCTATTAGGTCTCCCAGGTGTATAGTATTGTCCAATTCTTCACTTTCCTTGATGAGCTTCTGCCTACATATTTTGTGAGCAATTGAGAATGGTTGTTGAACTCTTCAAGTTATTACTGCCAAACATTATATTTTTTTAATTTGACTTCAGAAATGTATTTAGTTCATGTATTTTCAGGCTGTCATAAGCATACATTAGCTTAAAATACCTATGTCTTATCAGTGTATTTTATCTCTGTAAAATGTCATCTTTGTCCATATAAACAATGTTTCTTAATATGTATTTTGTCAATCATTATTATAGTTCCCCATTTCTCCTATATATGCTATTTTGATTTTATTCTTTATTTTTACTTCCCACCCTTCAATTTTCAAACCCTGTCTTGTATTGGAATAGAAATATGACTTTTTCATATTGAATAATGTCAGACATTTAAAACATATCATGAGTCCATGTAAAACCTTTGATTGGGTAGGTTCATTCATTCAAAGTTAATGTTACTTACTGATATAAGCATTATGGCAGTTATTTCTGCCAGTGTGTTACTTATTTTCTTGCATATAGCATTCAGTTATTTTCTTCATTCTTTTTTATTATATTGTTTGGTATAGCAGACACATATTTTCTAAGTTTGCATGTTAACTCTTCTGCTATTTATACAATTTATTCAGTTTTGTTAGTGTTTTCCTAGAAGTTATAATTAACATCTTTATTTAAAAGAATCCAGATTAGAATGTTACGTATTTGATTTTTATTTCAACATTATACAATTCGTTTCCTCCAAACTATCCTTATTATCTCCTTCCCTTTTGTGTTGTTACTGTCATAATAATTACATCTTTACAACTCATAAAATATCAACATAAAATTATTTTGTTGCCATATTTAGTTATCCCTAAGTTTAGAGGAAAGAGCAAAGAACACCATAGAGTCTCATATTTATGCACCTATACTAATAGCATACACTTTTTAATGAGGATTTGGGTTTATATCCAGTTTTTTCTCATTTAGTGTAGAGGACTCTGGAACATTTTGTTGTTGTTAAATATTTAATCTTATATTTGAAGACATAGTGATCCTGAAGAAAGAAATAATATCAGAATAAGATGATTATTGAAATCAGAATTGCTAAAATAATCTATTTCTGGATTATCCCAGATTGTAAAACAATAATGTTTAGAGTAGAATATAGCTAATAACATATAGCTAATAACAGGAGAAGTAAATTTCAGTCTGTTGAG